>NC_057799.1:544356240-544577054 GCF_018294505.1 Triticum aestivum
AACCCTAATTTTTCATCTATAAATACCCAAATATTCTGCGTAGACTAGAGGGCACAAAAAATACTTTTCCGCTACCGCAAGTTTCTGTCTTCGTGAGATCCCATCTGGGGACCTTTTTCGGTACTCCGCCGGAGGGGGATTCGATCACGGAGGGCTCCTACATCAACCTTCTTGCCCTTCCGATGATGTGTGAGTAGTTTATCACAGACCCACGAGTCCATAGCTAGCAGCTAGATGACTTCTTCTCTCTCTTTGATCTCCAATACAATGTTCTCCTAGATGTTCTTGGAGATTTATTGGATGTATTCTTCTTTTGAGGTGCGTTTGTTGAGATCCAATGAATTGTGGGTTTATGATTAGATTATCTATGAATGTTATTTAAGTCTTCTCTGAACTCTTTTATGCAAGATTTATATAGCTTAGTATTTCTCTCTGATCTATTGATTTGGTTCGGCCACCTAGATTGATTTTTCTTGCAATGGGAGAGGTGCTTTCTAATGAGTTCAATCTTGCGGTGCTCAATCCTAGTGACAGAAAGGGACATGACACATATTTGTATTGTTTCCATTAAGGATAAAAGATGGGGGTTGTTCATATTGATTGGATCTATCCCTCTACATTATGTCATCTTGCTTAAGGCGTTACTCCGTTCTTCTTAACTTAATACACTAGATACATGCTGGATAGCGGTCGATGTGTGGAGTAATAGTAGTAGATGCAGGCAGGAGTCGGTCTACTTGTCTCGGGCGTGATGCCTTTATAGATGATCATTGCCTTGGATATCGTCGTAACTATGTGCTTTTCTATCAATTGCTCAACAGTAGTTTGTTTACCCAGATTGTTCCATGCTATTATATTATCATTCTTGGATGTTTTACAATAATTTTATAGTTACTTTATATCATTTTTGGGACTAGCCTATTGACATAGTGCCTAGTGCTAGTTGCTGTTTTTTGCTTGTTTTTTACTTCATAGGAAATCAATACCAAACGGAGTCCAAACACGTCAAAACTTTTTGGTGATTTTTTCTGGACCACAAGACACCTGTTGGGCCAAGAAAGTACCTGAGTGAAGCTTCGAGGGGAGCACAACCCACCAGGGCGCGCTTGGGGACTATGCGCACCCAGGTGGGTTGTGCCCACCTCGGTGTCCTCCCGCACCGCCTCTTTGCTCTATAAATACTCTAATATTCCAAAAACCCTAGGGGAGTCGACAAAATTCTATTCCAGCTGTCGCAAGTTCCAGAACCACCAGATCCAATCTAGACACCATCACGGAGGGGTTCATCATCCTCATTGGTGCCTCTCCGATGATGCGTGAGTAGTTCATTGTAGACCTACGGGTCCATAGTTAGTAGCTAGATGGCTTCCTCTCTCTCTCTTTTGATTATCAATACAATGGTCTCTTGGAGATCTATTTGATGTAACTCTTTTTGCGGTGCGTTTGTTGGGATATGATGAACTTTGAGTTTATGATCAGATCTATGTTTTTATCCATGAAAGTTATTTGAGTCTTTTGATCTCTTATATGCATGATTACTTATAGCCTCATATTTCTTCTTCGAGTCTTTGGTTTCGTCAGGCCAACTAGATCGATTTTTCTTGCCATGGGAAGAAGTGCTTTGTGATGGGTTCGATCTTACGGTGCTTGATCCCAGTGACAGAAGGGGAACCGATACGTATGTATCATTGCTATTAAGGATAACAAGATGGGGTATATTTCTACATAAATAGATCTTGTCTACATCATGTCATCATTCTTATTGCATTACTCTATTTCTCCATGAACTTAATACACTAGATGCATGCTGGATAGCGGTCGATGTGTGGAGTAATAGTAGTAGATGCAGGTAGGAGTCGGTCTAATAATCTTGGACGTGATGCATATATAATGATCACTGCCTGGATATCGTCATGATTATTTGTATTTCTATCAATTTCCCTACAGTAATTTGTTTACCCACCGTATGCTATTTTTCTCGAGAGAAGCCACTAGTGAAATTTACGGCCCCCGGGTCTCTCCTTTATTATATTTGTCTTCGCGATCTATTTTTATTTTCTTTTATTTTTAGATCTATTAATCGAAAAATACCTTGTTGCAATTTTTATTTATTTATTTAATCTCGCGTTCCCGCGAGATCTATTTGTCCAATCTACTACAATTTTACCTATCTTTTTACCCGTGAGGGATTGACAACCCCTCTCTTACTTTGGGTTGCAAGTATTTGTTCTTTGTGTGCAGGAGCTGTTTACGTGGTGTTGCGTGGTTCTCCTACTAGTTCGATAACCTTGGTCTCATCACTGAGGGAAATACCTGCCGTAGTTGTGCTACATCATCCCTTCCTTTTTGGGGAAATACCGACGTAGTTCAAGCCGCATCAAAAGGGATTTCTGGCACCGTTGCCGGGGAGACATCATCAACATATACCAGGTTCCTAATCACAAATCTCATCTCTTTGCAATTTACATTATTCGCCATTTGCCTCTCGTTTTCCTCTCCCCCACTTCACAAAAATTTGCCATTTTTATTCGCCCTCTTTTTCGTTCGCCTTTTTCTCGTCAGATCTGTTTTTGAGTGCAATCTTGTTGCGTAGTCACGATGACTCAAGAGAAAACCAAGTTGTGTGATTTCTCCAATACCAACAACAATGATTTTATTAGCACTCCGATTGCTCCTCCCGCCACTAGTGCGGAGTCTTGTGATATTAATGTCACTTTGCTGAATCTTGTTATGAAAGATCAATTTTCTGGTGCTCCTAATGAGGATGTCGTGTCTCATCTTAACACATTCATGGAATTATGCGATATGCAAAAGAAAAAAGATTTGGACAATGATATCGTGAATTTGAAATTATTCCTGTTTTCTTTGCGAGATTGTTCAAAATTTTGGTTTTCTTCTTGGCCTCGCAATAGTATCGATTCTTGGGATAAGTGCAAAGATGCCTTTATTACTAAGTATTTTCCGCCCGCGAAAATTATTTCCCTTAGAACCCAGATCATGAATTTCAAGCAACTTGAACATGATAATGTTGCACAATCTTGGGAAAGGATGAAATTAATGCTAAGGAATTTCCCAACTCATGGGTTAAATCTTCGGATGATCATACAAAATTTTTATGCGGGGTTGAATTTTGTTTCTCGTAATCATTTGGACTCCGCCACGGGTGGTACTTTTCTGGAAACTACTTTGGGTGAAGCCACCAAATTGCTTGATGATATTATGGCAAATTATTCACAACGGCATACCGAAAGAGCTCCTACTAGTAAAAAAGTTAATTCAGTTGAAGAAATTTCTTCTTTGAGTGAAAAAGTTGATGCTCTTATGAAATTGCTTGCTAATAAAAGTGCTCCTATTGATTTTAATGATGTGCCTTTGTCTACTTTGATTGAGAAAAATACTGATGCCATAGATGTGAATTTTATCTCACGAAATAATTTCAATAACGATGCTTATAGAGGTAATTTTAATCCTAGGCCTTTTCCTAGTAATTCCTCTAATAATTATGGTAATTCCTATGGTAATCCTTCTTATAATAATAGTAGGAACATCTCTGTATTGAGAATAATATTAAAGAATTTATCAATACTCAAGAAGTTTTCAATGCTACAATAGAAGAAAAGCTGAATAAGATTGATGATATGTCTAGAAGTATTGATAGAATTTCTCATTATTTAGAAGATCTCAAGATGAAATTTTTTGTGCCTAAGGCTGAGGAATCAATTAAGGCTCTTTATAATTCTATGGATGAAAGTAAGAAAAGAACCGCTATGCTTAGAGCTAGAAAAGAATTTTCAGAAAAAGCGTTTTCTAGTGATTGCTTTCATAGAAGTGATGAACTTAAAATGATTGGTGTTTCTTATTTTGATTCTTTGTTTGGTAAAATTAAGATTGATAATAAAGGGACTGAAGAAGAGTCAACTTTAGCTAGAAGGCGTCCGGATAATTCGGAGGGTGAAAATCTTGTTGAGAAAATTAATAAAAGTGGGTTTGAAGAGGTCAAAAATTTAACTAGTGATGTGCCCACTCTTTTGGATTACAAAGACTTTAATTATGATAGTTTCTATTTGATTGATTGTATTTCTTTGTTGCAATCCATGATAAGTTCACCCCATGCTTATGAACAAAATAAAGCTTTTACTAAACATATTGTTGATGCTATGATGAAAGCTTTAGAAGAAAAGTTGGAATTAGAGGTTTCAATTCCTAGAAAATTACGTGATGAATGGGAACCTACTATCAAATTCAATATCAAAAATTATGAGTGTTTTGCTTTATGTGACTTGGGTGCTAGTGTTTCTACAATCCCGAAATCTTTATGTGATGTGCTTGGTCTTACCGATATTGAAGAGTGTTCTCTAAATTTGCACTTGGCGGATTCTACTATTAAAAAACCTATGGGAAGAATTAGTGATGTTCTTATTCTTGCAAACAGGAATTACATGCCCATAGATTTTTTTATTGCTATTGATTGCAATCCGTCTTGTCCAATTATTCTTGGTAGACCCTTTTTACGTACTATTGGTGCCGTGATGGATATGAAAGAAGGCAATACTAAATTTCAATTTCCACTAAGGAAGGGTATGGAAAACTTCCCTAGAACTATAATTAATCCACCATATGAATCAATCATGAGGGCATCATATGGATCTAGAAACAAAGATGACAATCTTTGTTACTTCGCATTATGCCTAGCTAGGGGCGTAAAATGATAGCACTTATTGGGAGGCAACCCAATGAATAAAATTTATTTTGTCTTTTTCTTTTTGGAGTGTTTGAACAATTATGCTACTGTTATGATTGTGTTTTCCATGTTTTAATTAATGTTTTTGCCAAGCAAAGCCTTTGGGATCATGTTGGGTGATAGTTGATTTGACCTTACTGAAAAACAGAAACTTTTGCGCTCACGGAAATAATTTTCATTTTTAACAGATGCACGATAAAATACTAATTCTTTTTGCATAAGATTAATATACAAATTGCTCACGTTTTCCTAATTTTTCAGAATTTTTGGAGTTACAGAAGTATTCGAAATATTCAGGTTTCTACAGACTGTTCTTTTTTTGACAGATTCTGTTTTCTTTGCGTTGTGTGCTTGCTTTGATGATTCTATGGTTTCCTTTGAAGAGTTTTTGCGATAGAAAAGTTGGAATACAATAGATATAATGCAAAAATAAAATATGAATGGGTTTGCAACAGTACATAAAGTAGTGAGTTGCTTTCTTATACTAATGGTCATGATGGTTTTGTTGAGTTTTGTGTGATTGAAGTTTTCAAGTTTTGGGTGGGATCGCGATGGATGAAGGAATAATGATTAGCAAAAGGCTAATATTGGGGATGCCCGAGGTACCCCAAGATAATATTCAAGAAGTATCAAGCAACTAAGCTTGGGGATGCCCCCGAGTGGCATCCCCTCTTTCTTCTAACAACCATCGGTATTTTACTTGGAACTATATTTTTATTCCTCACATATTATGAGTTTTGCTTGGAGCGTCTTGTATGATATGAGTCTTTGCTTGTTTTGCTTTTTATTTTAAGTCATGAATCCTTGCTGGACACACCTATTTGAGAGAGAGCCAAAATTATGCTATGACTTGTTAAAATTGCTCTCTATGCTTCACTTAAATATGATCTATGGAATTGCTCTAGTGCTTCACTTATATCTTTTTGAGCACGGTGTGCTTTAGTATTTTTGAAGAAATGCTCTCATGCTTCACTTAGATTTATTCGAGAGTTAGTAATTTTTTTTAAGAAATTCTCTCTTGCTTCACATAAATTATTTTGAGAGAAAGAAATATGATGCTCATGTTCTTCACTTATATTTGTTTGAGCTTATTAAAAGTAACATATGATATTAGTCCCAAAGTGATAGATATCCAAGAAGGATATAATAAAAACTTTCATGAAGATCATTGGACAAAATAAACTTTATTCTTTTTAATAGTTTTGAGATATGATGATAGTGATATGTGAGTCATGTTATTGAGTAATTATGCTTCAGTAAGAATATTGGTGTTAAGGTTTGTGATTCCCTATGCAAGCACAAAAGTTAATAGTTATGCAATGAAATTACATCCTACTTGTGGTGCATTATTCGGTGTTAGTTATGCTTAATGCTCGCTTATGAGATTTTTCATTTCTTGGTTGGATGCCTCTCAATCTTTTGCTAGCTTCATTTTGCACTAAGTATGATCACTACTTGTGCATCCAAAATCCTTTAAACCAGTTTTTGCCACATGAGTCCACTATACCTACCTATATGCGGTATTCTTTTGCCGTTCTAAGAAAATTTGTATGTGCCATCTCTAGTTTTCAAAATAAATTTCTCTTTTGTGTGCTCGTACCGCTCATGAAACGGTAGGGGGTGGCTGATATATTTCCATGCTAGATGTGTTATTCTCAAGATGAGTGTTTATTCACTTGTCATTGCACGAGAGTACGGCAAAGGTATTAGGGATGCCCAGTCCTGAAATAAAAAATTAATTTACTTTATGTTGTCAAATAATAAATTCCTTGGAAAGTGTTGGTATGGAAGGCACCCGTGGATACGGTTAGCCATGGAAAGTGAAAGTATGGTTGAAAAAGGAATAAACTTTAATTTCTGTTTGGGAACCGCCTATGATATATCTAGCGTGGAAAGTATTGGGAACTACTCGATCGTTTTTGTTGACAGGAAAAGCATGCCACCCAAAATGTTTTGTCTCTATCTTTTTCGCTTTGAGCTCTGGCACCTCTACAAATCCCTACTTCCCCCCGCGAAGGGCCTTTCTATTTATTTTATGCAATTTTTATTTTTATTTTGACTCTCCATCTTCTCTTATAAAGCACCAACTAAGGGGCACTATGATCGTACTTGAGCATTGGGTGTAGCTAATATGCGAGTGTGTTTCATGAATGGATCTGTGATTGAGCATAATGGGCTAGGGATGACTTGCTTTAGTGTTGATATTTTGAAAGACATGGTTGCTTGTTGATAGGCTTGAGTATTAAAATCCTCAAGTAAAAACTAGACTAATGCTTTGAACCATATAAAAAGTCCAAATGTCCATGCTACAAAGAAAAGAATATGTGATGAACATGTTAGGCAACATTCCACATAAAAAATACCTTTTTATCATTTACCTACTCAAGGACAAGCAGGAATTACGCTTGGGGATGCTGATACGGCTCCAACGTATCTATAATTTTTTATTGTTCCATGCTGTTATATTATGATTCTTGGATGTTTTACAATCATTTTATAGCAACTTTATATCATTTTTTGGGACTAACCTATTGACATAGTGCCTAGTGCCAGTTGCTGTTTTTTGCTTGTTTTTTACTTTGCAGGAAATCAATACCAAACGGAGTCCAAACACAGTGAAACTTTTTGGTGACTTTTTCTGGACCAGAAGACACCTGTTGAGCCAAGAAAGTACCCGAGGGAAGCTCTGAGGGGAGCACAACCCACCAGGGCACGCCTGGGGGCCCAGGCATGCCCAGGTGGGTTGTGCCCACCTCGGTGGCCTCCCACACTGCCTCTTTGCTCTATAAATACCGCAATATTCCAGAAACCCTGGGGGGAGTCGAAAAAATTCTATTTCGGGCGCCGCAAGTTCCAGAACCACCAGATCCAATCTAGATACCATCATGGAGGGCTTCATCATCCTCATTGGTGCCTCTCCGATGATGCATGAGTAGTTCATTGTAGACCTATGGGTCCGTAGTTAGTAGCTAGATGGCTTCCTCTCTCTCTTTTCATTCTCAATACAATGGTCTCTAGGAGATCTATTTGATGTAACTCTTTTTGCGGTGTGTTTGTTGGGATCCGATGAACTTTGAGTTTATGATCAGATCTATGTTTTTATCCATGAAATTTATTTGAGTCTTTTGATCTCTTGTATGCATGATTACTTATAGCCTCGTATTTCTTCTTCGAATCTTTGGTTTAGTTAGGCCAACTAGATCGATTTTGCTTGCCATGGGAAGAGGTGCTTTGTGATGGGTTCGATCTTACGGTGCTTGATCCCAGTGACAGAATGAGAACCGACACGTATGTATCGTTGCTATTAAGGATAACAAGATGGGGTCTATTTCTATATAAATAGATCTTGTCTACATCATGTCATCGTTCTTATTGCATTACTCCATTTCTCCATGAACTTAATACACTAGATGCATGCTGGATAGCAGTCGATGTGTGGAGTAATAGTAGTAGATGCAGGCAGGAGTCGGTCTACTAATCTTGGACGTGATGCCTATATCGTCATGATTATTTGAAGTTTGATAAATTGCCCAACAGTAATTTCTTTACCCACCGTATGCTATTCTTCTTGAGAGAAGCCACTAGTGAAATCTACGGCCCCGGGTCTCTCCTTTATTATATTTGCCTTCACGATCTATTTTTATTTGCTTTTATTTTCAGATCTATTATTCCAAAAATACAAAAATACCTTGCTGCAATTTTTATTTATTTATTTTATCTCGCTTTCCCGCGAGATCTATCTATCCAATCTACTACAATTTTACCTATCTTTTTACCCGTGAGGAATTGACAACCCCTCTCTTACATCGGGTTGCAAGTATTTGTTTTGTTTGTGCAGGAGCTGTTTACGTGGTGTTGTGTGGTTCTCCTACTGTTTCGATAACCTTGGTCTCATCACTGAGGGAAATATTTACCATAGCTCTGCTGTCGGCGTTCTGGGAACAGGTTCCCCAGACTTGCCTGCCTGCGGCCCACGGCGTGGCTAAGCTAGCAGGTCGTACGGCCCATCTTCATCGACAAGGCATTCAAGACCATCGCTAGGGGCCAAGCCTTGTGAGGCGGACAACGCAAGACCTCCTCAGGATCGGCCTAGCCAGGCAGGCTCACGAGGAGTGGAGATATCAAGGCGGGGCAAACCTCGCGAGGCACTCGTGACGTGAGCCATGACGATCGACACCAGGCGGGCGCCAGGCGGGCGCCAGCGCGCGCAGCATCCTTGATTCCTCTTTGGTGCTAAGGGGGCAGGCGCATGTGCGGAGTACCGAGGCATCAAGCAAAGGTTTCCATATTGGTGCAACGAGACCGAAGACCAGCAGGATGGCAAGACGGACGTCACCATGGAGCCCAAGACGGCGTCACCACCAGAGCCTTTTGCAGGCGAATACCACTTTTGTCAGGATAGCTTGTACTAGCTGTCCCCTTTCAAATTTGCCCGCCGTTGTTGGCTCCCTTCCCGCTCAATATTCGGGGAGAGGACCAGGGCCTATATAAGTACGGCTAGCCACCACCGTAGGGGGCAGCTGATCGACAACTGATCGATTCCTCTCCACACAAGTTCGACAAGCACAAGAACACCTCAACCTCATGAGGCTGTTCTTCCCCTTGTACTGTTCATCATCAGCCCAAGAGGCAATCCACCACCACCACACTGGAGTAGGGTATTACACCACAACGGTGGCCCGAACCAGTATAAATCTCGTGTCTTTCTGTGTTGCGAGTTTGTCCGCGAGATCTTAGCGAGCTAGGGCGTGGATCGATAGGAGGGAAAGAACTTTGCGCGCACCCCAGAGTTCGAACCTTAAGGGTTTTGCTGAAGCCCCACTTCTGACATCTGCTGCATCATCCCTTCCTCTTTGGGGAAATACCGACGTAATTCAAGCCGCATCTAAGCCTCTAGTAAAAACTATGGCCCGAGGTCTATCCTTTATCATATTATTTTCAGATGTACAAAATCAAAAACCCAAAAATATCTTGCTGCAATTTATTTATTTTTATTTTATTTTGCACTTTTATTTATCTTTTATATCTATCACTATCAGATATCATCCTTGGAAGTAACCGTGAAGGGATTGACAGCCCCTTTATCGCGTTGGGTGCAAGTATTTGTTTGTTTGTGCAGGTGCAATAATTGAAGACCGGTGTGTTCCTCCTACTGGGTTGATATATACCTTGATTCTTAACTGACGGAAATACTTATTTCTACTTTGCTGCATCACCATTTCCTCTTCAAGGGAAAACCAACGCGAACTCAAGAAGTAGCAATGACAATTGAACAATACTTTGCTGCGGACCCAACGGGTTTCCTGCTGGCATACGAGGAGGCCGTCCTCGAGGCCGGGGGAGACGACATGGTCATGGCCAACTGGCTCCCCATGGCCCTCGCCGGTGAGCCGCGCGCCTGGCTGCTCAACCTCCCCGGATCCACGATGGCGTCTTGGGAGGAGCTACGCGACCTCTTCACCACACGCTACGCTGTGCCGGCACACCACACAGTCGCAGCCCTGCTGGGCGGCTCTCAAGCCCCGCCTTCAGATCGCCACATCAAGCCATTCCTCCGTCAGATCGGTGCCGCTTCCAAGCGCCCGGGGGCTCCGCCGGGTTGGGCTGCGCCAGAGGCCGACCTCACCTTTAGCTCAGAAGACCACCCCGACTCCACCATTGGCTCGGGCAGGGTCCCGATGCTCTGCACACCCACCATCTTCAACATGGCTGTTACCAAGACCCTCATCGACGGCGGTGCAGGCCTCAACTTGCTCTCTGTAGAGGCCTTCAGCCTCCTTCATGTGCCACTCGAGCGGCTCAACCTCAGCAAGCCTTTCTCAGGGGTTGGCGGCGGCGCTGCCCACTCTCTGGGGCAGATCCGCCTCCCCGTCACCTTCGGCACGCGCGACAACTACCGCACCGAGCTGGTCGACTTCGACGTTGCCCGCATCGGCCTCCCGTACAACGCCATCCTCGAGTACCCGGCTCTGGCCCAGGTCATGGCAGCGACTCATCCGGCCTATAACCTCATGAAGATGCCTGGGGGCAAAGGTGTCCTCACCATCAAGGGGGATACCAAGGAGGCCATGACGGCACTCAAGCTTGCCTTCAAGACCGCAGCGGCGGCGAAGCCCGCCGACGCCGATACCCCCGAGGCCGAGGAGGCCGCGCCTACCAAGAAGAAGCAGTTGTTCACCCAAGACAAGGCAGAAACCAAGCAGGTGCCGGTCGACGAGGACGGGTCCTCAGGAGCCACCTTCACCATAGGTGCCGGCCTCGATTCCATCCAAGAAGAGGCGGTGGTGAAGTTCTTGCGCGCAAACAGGGATATATTCGCGTGGGAGCCCAGTCAGCTGGTGGGGGTTCCGAGAGAGGTGATTCAGCATCACTTAAGGGTGTGCCCCAACATGCGCGCCGTCAAGCAACGAGCGAGGCGGCAATCCACGGAGAAGCAAGCCTTCACCGTCCAAGAGACCCGCAAGTTGGAGGTCGCGGTACCATTCGCGAGGTTCGATACCCCACATGGCTGGCGAACCCCGTCATAGTACCGAAGAAAGGCGGGAAGGAACGAATGTGCGTCAACTTCTCCAACAAAGTATACGAGCTGAAGGACGAGCGCATGGAGGCTTACCTCGCAGAAGTGCGTAAGATGGAAAAACAGTTCATGGGGTTGGAGGTGCAGCATGTGCCCCTGGGCACCAACAAGGAAGCCGATGACATCGCCATGAGGGCATCCAAGCGGCAGCCCCAGGAGCCTGGCGTCTTCGAAGAGCGGCTCTTCAAGCCGTCGGTGACGCCAGCACTTTCAAGCATGGTTCAGCCTCGGGAGGAGCTCCCGCAACCACCTGCTACAGGAGCCCCAGCCTGTGGCCCGACCTCACGAGCTCACCTGCCCTTGGCGCTTGAGCCCCAGGAGGAATGCTGGACCAAGGAATTCAAGGAGTACCTGACGCAAGGGATGCTGCTAGGGAAGGAAGAGGACGCAGAGCGCGTGGCCCGGCAAGCCACGGCATACTGTATCCAGGACGGAGAGTTGTACAGAAAGCGACCAAACGATGTTTAGCTGCGCTGCATTTCCAGTGACCAAGGAAAGGAGTTGCTGGTTGACATACACGGAGGGGACTGCGGACACCACTCGTCGTCACGGACTCTCGTCGGCATTGTGTTCCGCAGTGGATTTTACTGGCCCACGGCGCTTAACGACGCGGCCGAGTTGGTGAAGTCCTGCGAAGCTTGCCAGCTCCACGCCAAGCAGATACACCAGCCAGCTCAGGGCCTCCAGACCATACCACTCACGTGGCCATTCGCAGTCTGGGGGCTGGATATCTTGGGCTCTTTCCCTCGGGCGCCAGGGGGCTACCGCTACCTGTACGTCGCCATTGACAAATTCACCAAGTGGGCGGAAGTGGAAGCTGTTCGCACCATCCCAGCCGGATCCGCGGTCAAGTTCATCAGGGCCATCGTGAGCCGATTCAGAGTCCCCAACCGCATCATCACCGATGACGGTTCACAGTTCACCAGTAACCTCTCCAAAACCTACTGTGCTAACCTTGGAACGCAGATTTGCTACGCTTCGGTGGCGCACCCCAGGAGCAATGGTCAGGCTGAACGCCCCAACGCGGAGGTCCTGAGGGGCCTCAAGACCAGGACCTTCAAGAAGAAGCTCGAGGCCTGTGGCAGGGGCTGGTACGACGAGCTCCAGTCCGTGCTGTGGTCCATCCGCACCACCGCCACCAAGCCAACGGGTGAGACCCCATTCTTCCTTGTCTACAGAGCTGAAGCGGTCCTCCCTCACGAGGTCAAGCATCGCTCCGCACGGGTCCTGGCGTTTGATGAAACGCCGCAGGACGCCACGCGGGGGATGGACCTCGTGCTGGGGGAGGAACGACGTCGCGAAGCCGCACTGAGGGCGACAAGGTACCATCAAGCGCTGCGGCGGTACCACTGCCGCAACATCCACTCCAGGACGCTCGAGACGGGTGACCTCGTCCTGAGACGGGTCCTCTCCAGGGAAGGGCTGCATAAGCTTTCACCCATGTGGGAGGGCCCGTTCAAGGTCGCCCAGATCTCCAGGCCTGGCGCCGTGCGCCTGGAGACATAGGACGGATACCCATCCAGAATGCCTGGAACATCCAGCACCTCCGGAAGTTCTACCCATGAAGCAAGGCCCAAAGCCTGTGAAGCAAGGCCCAGAGCCTATGAAGAATCGCCGCCCGTGACACTCTCACGTAATAATGAGTGGGGCTGTACACGCACCAGAGTCTCAGGAGCGCCGGCCTCAGGCCCTGGGGCTCCCGCCCACGCCTAGTGGCAGCACTTAGCTCCGCACTGGTGAGAAGAATTGAAGACTAGACTAGGTGTCGGACGCGGCTTTTCATTTGCTTTCCGTAGTTGGCTCGCTTTTTCCTTAATCGAAGTTTGCTTCTGCTGTTCCTTGCTGATTCGATTCCCTCGCCTCGTACCACTTTTTTCTGACTCTGGTTCGCTCGTGTTCTCTCTCTCTCTCTCTCTCTCTCGCGCATATCTCACAAGGGGGCTAGGCAGGTACCCTCGCGAGCGTGTTTCTTCTCTCTGCCTTCTCGCGATCCACCCTCGCTCGAGCCTGGAAACTGGCGCATCCCTCCTAGTCTGTGCCCATCGGGTACCGCGATGCAAAGCACAAGGTCAAGGCTTGGGTGAACGGCAAACCTCCTAACGAACTCCCTAACGAATTTCTTGCAGTTCCTGAGCAATCGCAGACACTCGGTCGAGATGGACACAAGGAGATAAACGCCTCGTAAGGAGGAAGGCGCCCCGAATATACCAGGCTAAGTTATCTTGGCGCAGAACAACAAGCATAGCATAATGGTTAATAAGTTATGGTTTGATACACGCCCCTCCGGGCCCATGCTAGTTTCATTTCGATGCAGGAAGAAAAAGAGGAACATAACAAAAGCGGCGCTCGCCCCTGCGGCAGCTGACGGAGGCAAGGCCTTGGCGACGTCCTGGGTCTAGTCGGACACCTACTCACGCTTCACCGATGCGCGGCGACGAGACAACCCGCTACGGCCTTCGAAGCAGGCGGGGCGGCTAGTCAAAGCCACCGCCGCTGGAACTGTCGCCAAGGGAGGAGCCACCGTAGCCGGACGAGGCGCGGCCGGCGGGCTCGCCCCCACCTCGTCCCGGCCATCGCCAAGGCCAAGCACCTCCTCGCCGTCGTTCACCTCGGGGTAGCATCCGGCGCGACGACCATCTTCCCAGAACACCCTCACGTAGAGGGTCGCGTCGCCATCGAACTTGAAGTGGAGGGTGCACCGCCTGCCAAGGCCACGCGCGCGGGCGAACGTCTGCCAACCGCGGGCCAGAGCTATGTTGCCCGCGACGGAGACCTCGACCACGACCCAAGAAGCCTGGCTGCAGCAACCGTCTGCCTGCAGCCAGAGCCCGCCTGGGCCAGAGGTCGACAGCTCGTCGGCAAAGAAGCGGAGGAGCTGGAGCCAGCTGCCGGCCGGATCCTCTGACCAGACGACAAACTCCGGCAGCACCTCTGACGCATGGAACCGTGATTAGGAAGGTCGCGCGACCACGGCGCGTCTCCTTTCGTCGACAGGACTGCCGCGACCCGAGTGACACCTGCCGCGCACTGCGGCGCCATCCCGAGAGCCGGGGGCCACGGCGGGGGTTGCGACATGCTTGCGGGGACGGCCACGTCCTCGCTTGGGCGCTGGGGAGCCGGGTCCCTCCCAAGGGGCCTTGCCTTTCTCCGCGGCGGAGAACCTCTTCGACGGCGCCATTGCTGCTAGCGGTGGAGCAGGGAGGAAGAAGCGAGTGAAGCAAGGAAGAGATGGGCGACGGGGGCTCCGCCCCCTCCCCACTTATAGCGAAAGAAGGCCAACCGGCGCCTCCCACGATCATAGGTAATGATGGTTTTCCTTGCATGTCGCAGGGACTTGTCAAGTCGAGCAGTTGCCGAGGCAGCGTCCAATCAACCGCCACGCGTCAACCGAGGCCGCAGGCTTTTTGGGCCCGCGGCGCTCCGTACTTGACCTTTGGCTTCACCTTGAAGCCAAGCCCGAGCGCACCATGGGCCCAGGGGCTACTGTCGGTGTTCTGGGAACGGGGGTCCCCAGACTTGCCTGCCTGCGGCCCACGGCGTGGCTAAGCTAGCGGGCCGTATGGCCCATCTTCATCGACAAGGCGTTCAAGACCTTCGCTAAGGGCCAAGCCTCGCGAGGCGGACGACGCAAGACCTCCTCAGGAGTGGCCTAGCCAGGCAGGCTCACGAGGAGCGGAGATATCAAGGCGGGGCAAACCTCGTGAGGCACTCGTGACGTGAGCCATGACGATCGACACCAGGCGGGCGCCAGCGCGCGCAGCGTCCTTGATTCCTCTTTGGTGCTAAGGGGGCAGGCGCAGGCGCGGAGTACCGAGGCATCAAGCAAAGGTTTCCATATTGGTGCAACGAGACCGAAGAACAGCAGGACGGCAAGATGGAGGTCACCATGGAGCCCAAGACGGCGTCACCACCAGAGCCTTTTGCAGGCGAAGACCACTTTAGTCAGGATAGCTTGTACTAGCTGTCCCCTTTCAAATTTGCCTGCCGTTGTTGGCTCCCTTCCCGCTCAATATTTGGGGAGAGGACCAATCCCTATATAAGTAGGGCTAGCCACCACCATAGGGGGCAGCTGATCGGCAACTGATCGATTCCTCTCCACACAAGTTCGGCAAGCACGAGAACACCTCAACCTCAGGAGGCTGTTCTTCCCCTTTGTACTGTACATCATCAGCCCAAGAGGCAATCCACCACCACCACACTGGAGTAGGGTATTACACCACAACGGTGGCCCGAACCAGTATAAATCTCGTGTCTTTCTGTGTTGCGAGTTCCTCGAGTTTGTCCGCGAGATCCTAGCGAGCTAGGGCGTGGATCGATAGGAGGGAAAGAACTTCGCGCGCACCCCAGAGTTCGAACCTTAAGGGTTTTGCCGGAGCCCCACATCCGACATCTGCTGCATCATCCCTTCCTCTTTGGGGAAATACCGACGTAGTTCAAGCCGCATCTAAGCCTCTAGTGAAAACTATGGCCCGGGGTCTATCTTTTATCATATTATTTTCAGATCTACAAAATCAAAAACCCAAAAATATCTTGCTGCAATTTATTTATTTTATTTTATTTTGCACTTTTATTTATCTTTTATATCTATCACTATCAGATATCATCCTTGGAAGTAACCGTGAAGGGATTGACAGCCCCTTTATCGCGTTGGGTGCAAGTATTTGTTTGTGCAGGTGCAATAATTGAAGGCTGGTGTCTTCCTCCAACTGGGTTGATATATACCTTGATTCTTAACTGACGGAAATACTTATTTCTACTTTGCTGCATCACCCTTTCCTCTTCAAGGGAAAACCAAACGCAAACTCAAGAAGTAGCAATGACAATTGAACAATATGATAACAATATGAAATGCAAATCAAACTCCAACTAACAATATATGAAATGCAGATCAAACTCCAACTCCAACTAACAGCCCCTTGGTAACTAACAATATGAAATGCAAATGAAACTCCAACTCCAACTCATAACAAATGTAGTAATGCAACTCATTCAAATTTGGCAGTTTCTACACATACAAATTATCTAGCACTGCCATACAAACACATCCAAATTTGGCAGTTTGTACACATACAAATTATCTACACATTTGCTAAAATTTTGGCAATGTTTGGTACACTAATTTGGCACACATGGGCAATCATGTACACATTTGGTAAAATTTTAGCACTGTTTTACATTTTGGGTATACTAGTTCCACCCTAACCCACCATCGGATAGACTAGTTCCTAGGAAACTAGCAAGAAATCGACGTGGAGCTCACCTTGTCGAGGCAGAGATCGTCACCGTGGTCTCCCTCACCGAGGCAAAGCTAGTCACCGTCGTCTCCCTTACCGTCGCTGATGCCCTAACGGGGATGACCTAAGTAAGATAAAACAAAAACAAATCTAATGGGTCTACGAGACCGGACATCGAGAGGGGGGACTTTAGAACTTTACCACAGCATGGGAGAGAGCCGAAAATGACGGGAATCGCCCGACGACGAGCAGCAAAAAAGGGGATCAAGCGTTGGGTTCGTTGACGGGCAAAGAGAGAGATAATTGGGGCGGGAGGGTCGTTACCCCTTCCGTTTTTAATACAGTGCTACCGACCCACTCATGAGCTAGGCCCAGTAGGCATGTGGATCGTTGCCCCTTTGTTTTACTTCATAAAAATATCACAAAATATATTGTATAAATAACTCAAAATGTATTATAAAAATGTCATCCTTTCCAATTAAATTTTTCTTACTTTAATAAAAGTAACTAAAATATTTTTGACGAATGTAATATAAAACTTTTCACCATTTACAAAAAATAAAAAGGTCAAAATATAATATAAATATGTTCATCATTTACAAAGTAATATAGCGATGATGTGGCATCAAACGACTCGCTACCAATTAAAATGATAACTGGTAGTAAACAAATAGAAGACCCAAAATGATAAAAAAAATCTAATAATAATAAAGACAAAAATATAATATAAATGTTCATTATTTTTTCACTAGTATAATTATTAAATACTTAAAAAAATACTTGATAAAATGGAAAATTTGTTTCTGGCGTAACATATGTTAGCACGTCAGCAATAGATTATTGACTACGTCGTGCATAGCAATCCGACGCCGCCACTATCTTCCAAATAATGAGTACATATAGGCCAACCGATTTGTGACGTGTTAAAAAAGAGCAACGCCAACACTAACCATGTAAAGCTGATACCAAATATGTCAATGCCACCACTATTTGAAAAAAAGATAGTGCCTGCGTTGTTTGCAAATGGCGCGTCAGCAACTAAAGTTGTGGCTAACCGTTTTTCACTAGTGTATACTTGTGGGTTATCAAAACTTTTTTCTGATACCGTTGCCAGGGAGCAATATCGTGGGGTGAGTATTCTCGTCTACACTTGTTGGCTTTATCTCTAAGTAGATTTTATTTTCCATTCTTGTTTGCTATCTTTAGTTATGGTTAGGAAAGTAAAATACCAAAAAATAGTTGTACTTGCTAACCCAATGGTTGAGGAACCACCCAAAATCTTGTTTACCGCTGAAGCTTTTTACTTGGATCATCTTCGATACATTTGTGCTAGTGTTAAAAACTCAACTATCTTAGTTGAGGAAAAATTATTAGATGAGCATGCTTATTTTATGTGACACCGCTTGTCTTAAAAAGGGAAACACTTATGGGATCAAATATCTAGATTGGAATCCTATGCTTGGAGTTTATGTGAAATACATAATTTTACTTGTAGTTCTAGAAAGGACCCTAAAAACACCTTTCCTACCTATGTGAGTTTAATGATAATAAAATCTTGGCTTCTTATGCTAATGGTATTTATAGTTACTATGATACTAAACAAATTGAAGAATTTGCTGCTTTTAGGGGTTCCTATGAAATTGCTTATTTCTTTGAAAAGTATGATACTACTATTTACAAATCTGATACTACTATTTACAAATCTAATTTTTTTCCATACTTAAATATTGCTATGAAAACTATGCCTAGAATGCTCATATTAAATAATTTATTGAGGGAATCTCCGTTCTCCAAGAAGAGACTAACATTTTGCAGGAATCTATTAAATAATAAATTGATAAAATTGTGAGCTCATTCGATGGGAAGAATGAAGAACAAAAGGAGTAAGAGCGGATTAGCTACTTGTGCCCATTTTTAATGAGAGTAACTTTTCAACTCATACAATGTTTATTTTTCCTTCGTGCTTACCGAAGAGTGAATGCCATGATCCCTTGGTTATGTTTGAAATAACGTTTTTGATGAACTTGATGCTTTCTATGCTTATGGCCATGATGTCACTACGAATAATGCTTATGGAGATGAACTTGCTATAGTTTCTTATGTTAAGCATGAAATTATTGCTATTGCATCCACAAATGATAATTCTATTCTTTTTTTGAATTCTCCCAACTACACTAATGTGGACATAGCTAGCATAAAAAGGTCTACAAATATTACATGATAAATACATGATCACGTACTTTCCTTTCTTCGTACGTATAATTTGAATCATAGGAATATAATGCGATGCACATGTTTTAGTTTTCTTATAATCAGGAGCGAAGGATTTAAAGGAAGAACTAGAACCAAATATATGCAGATGAAAGGTGCAGATGCCAATAACAATAGGGGATGTATAAGCAACAATTTTGTTAACACTGAATCAACCATGCATGCCATTATTAATTTAAGGGACATGGCCCCAAGCCCCATGTGGGCTGCGTGTGCCATGCCGTGCATGTACGCATACATGGATTTGATCTCCAAGAGTCCAACACGGACAACGACGTGCACCGGACATCAACTGCAACTCTTCGTAGCAGCCAAGGACGCATCAAGGTGGCACGGCGCGCATGCGTCTGTACCCTTCAATAAATAGTCGTCATCTGTTAGGGTTTATGCTCGGGTTTTGTTTAGAAAAGTTTAGCTATTGCTATTTTTATTTGTCTTCACTCGTAGCGGCTAGTGCGACCGTCAAGACATCTTATCGGAACTCCAAATATTTGTCTCATGAGATTTAATTCCATCCGGCATATGCGCAATTTCAGATTGCTTGGCTATTATTTTCTTGCATGTTCTTCGATTTGCTTGTAGAAAAATAGTTCATGGATAGGTCGATCGTGTCGTTGGCTCGGTCGATAACACCGTGAAGTTGGTTCAGTGATTATCATGGATATCAGTCGTGTACGGTTCTCCATGTACGGTTGGTAGTCGGTCCGTGAGGGTTAAATCCTCCCAAAAATCTTTGTTCTCTCTCTCTCTCTAATCGAAAGATCAGACCCCGGTTCACATCAAGTGGTATTAGTTTTCAGGTTTATCAGTGAGATATTTACAGTTTTATTAGATTAGATTCTTTTTCGGTCCTATAACCCACAAAAATGCCCAAAAATAGATTAGTTCATCCGATGCACCTATCTTTTTAGCATTTAGCAATTTTCATCTGGTATTTGCTTTGTTGAACTTTTGGTTGCATTCATACTAGTATTATTGCTAGTTTAGATTAGTTTGGAAGAAAATCATCTACTAGATCACACTCGTTTTGTCTATCCAGATTTCCTGCCGAGTTGGTTCTTCATCCCAAAAAAAATGAATTGATCTTCGTCGGTTCTGTATGCATCATATCGCTCCATCCACCCGCCCCGAATCACGCCTACAGAGTATCACAATTTTATTCGTGTCATCCACTGAATTCTGGGCGTGAATTTTGCTACTTCCACCTTCGTCACAAGAGTCCACGACAATACATGTTGGTCTGACATTTTTTTTAGGCCGTGCTTGTTCTGGTTTCTGGCATATTTTTTCAGCACACGTGTCTACGCCATCCGCACGCCTCTTGCCCCGTGTATTTCACCTATGCCAACTTGTCTCCGTCCCACCGCTAAGCACGTTTCCACTTCCTGCCACAGCCGCTGAGCTTCTCGGTTTTTTACTGCCACCACTAATAGCACACATTCATCACCGTGAGTTGCACCTTGCTTGCTTTCACAGCTCTAGTAGCACACAAGTTCCAACAAGTGTACTTCCATTATTTTTCGGTTTTATCTTTACTACATGAATTCTTGCTAATTACCGGCTGGACACATTAGAAAAAGAAAAAAAAACAGAGAATAAAAAGCAAAAAGAAAATTTCCGGCCGTTTAGCATCTTTTGGAATATATCTTGTTGTTCAGAACCTTTACTTTGTTCATATACGTGGTATCTGTTGGACATTTTTCTGCTCTAGGTTGCCATACACTACCTTTTATACCTCACTTATATCTAGCTATTTGGAGCTATCATATTTTACCGGCTTCCACTCTGTCGGTGGAAACAACACCTATGGGATCACGGGGAATCCCTTCTACGGTCGGCGGGCGCGGGGCTATGGAAAGAGCGGGTTTAAGAGACCAACACGGGAAATTTTATCCAGGTTCGGGCCGCAAGTGATGCGTAATACCCTACTCCTGTTGGTTTGTGTTTATCTGTTGTTCGTGGGCTAGCTACAGAGCGTGTAGCCTCCATAAAGTTCGAATCCTCTCTTAGTATGCCGCGGGCCTCCTTTTAGAGTCAAAGGGGCCGCCACAGTGGCACACAGGAGGTGTAAAGTTATACAGTAGTCGAGCTTATCGCCTGACATCACAGGACAAAACGCATAAAATGTGCTACTTAGGTGTCCTCTTGCTTTATCGGGGATGGCAGTGAAGCCCATCCCGTCCGTCGCCGCTTCGCCTTGCTCCGACACGCGTCCAGGCCGAAGAGGCATGCAGCGCCATGTAGGCTGGCAGGCTGCTGAGCTGGTGCGGTGGCAGGGTCTTCACGAAGATCTGCATGCCACCACATAGGTGCTTGACTAGTTGGATTAGGAGCCACGTATTTGAAGGAAATATGCCCTAGAGGCAATAATAAAGTTGTTATTTATATTTCCTTATATCATGATAAATGTTTATTATTCATGCTAGAATTGTATTAACCGGAAACTTAGTAGATGTGTGAATACATAGACAAACAGAGTGTCACTAGTATGCCTCTACTTGACTAGCTCGTTGAATCAAACATGGTTAAGTTTCCTAGCCATAGACATGAGTTGTCATTTGATTAACGCGATCACATCATTAGAGAATGATGTGATTGACTTGACCCATTCCGTTAGCCTAGCACTTGATCGTTTAGTATGTTGCTATTGCTTTCTTCATAACTTATACATGTTCCTATGACTATGTGATTATGCAACTCCCGAATACCGGAGGAACACTTTGTGTGCTACCAAACATCACAACGTAACTGGGTGATTATAAAGGTGCTATACAGGTGTCTCCGATGGTACTTGTTGAGTTCGCATAGATCGAGATTAGGATTTGTCACTCCGATTGTCGGAGAGGTATCTCTGGGCCCTCTCGGTAATGCACATCACTATAAGCATTGCAAGCAATGTAACTAATGAGTTAGTTACGGGATGATGCATTACGGAACGAGTAAATAGACTTGCCGGTAACGAGATTGAACTAGGTATAGTGATACCGATGATCGGATCTCGGGCAAGTAACATACCGATGTCAAAGGGAACAACATATATTGTTATGTGGTTCGACCGATAAAGATCTTCATAGAATATGTAGGAGCCAATATGGGCATCCAGGTTCCGCTATTGGTTATTGACCAGAGAGGTGTCTCGGTCATGTCTACATAGTTCTCGAATCCGTATGGTCCGCACGCTAAACGTTCGCTGACTATATAGTATTGTATGAGTTATGTATGTTGGTGACCGGATGTTGTTTGGAGTCCCGGATGTGATCACGGACATAACGAGGTGCTCTGGAATGGTCCAGAGGTAAAGATTGATATATGGGATAATAGTGTATGGTCTCCAGAAGGGTTTCGAAATTCACCGGAAGGGGTTCCGGATGTTTCCCAAAATGTTTGGGTACGAGAACACTTTAATTGGGCCAAAGGGGAAAGCCCACAAGGCTCTTGGAAAGTGCAAAAGGAAGTTTTGCGGAGACCAGAGGCTAGACGCCAGGAACCCTATCGTCTAGGGGTAGACGCCGCGAACCCTGGCGTCTAGCCCTGGAGTCCGTGTAGGACTCTTGCCTTTCGGGCAAAACCGACTTTGAGGAGGTTTTTACTCCAAGTTTCGACCCCAGGGCTCAACATATAAATAGAGGGGCAGGGCTAGCACCAAAGACACATCAAGAAACACCAAGCCGTGTGCCAGCAACCCCGTCCCCTCTAGTTTATCCTCCGTCATAGTTTTCGTAGTGCTTAGGCGAAGCCCTGCGGAGATTGTTCTTCACCAACACCGTCACCACGCTGTCGTGCTACCGGAACTCATCTACTACTTCACCCCTCTTGCTGGATCAAGAAGGCGAGGACGTCATCGAGCTGAACGTGTGCTGAACGCGGAGGTGCCGTACGTTCGGTACTTGATCGGGACGGATCATGAAGGTGTATGACTACATCAACCGCGTTGATAAATGCTTCCGCTTTCGGTCTACGAGGGTATGTAGATACACTCTCCCCTCTCATTGCTATGCATCTCCTAGATAGATCTTGCGTGATCATAAGATTTTTTTTGAAATTACTGTGTTCCCCAACAGTGGCATCAAAGCCAGGTCTATGTGTAGATGTTATATGCACGAGTAGAACACAAATGAGTTGTGGGCGATAATAGTCATACTGATTACTAGCATGTCATACTTTGATTCGGCGGTATTGTTGGATGAAGCGGCCCGGACCGACATTACGCGTACGCTTACGCGAGACTGGTTCTACCGACGTCCTTCGCACACAGGTGGCTGGCGGGTGTCAGTTTCTCCAACTGTAGTTGAATCGAGTGTGGCTACGCCCGGTCCTTGTTGAAGGTTAAAACAGCACATACTTGACGAAAAATTGTTGTGGTTTTGATGCGTAGGTAAGAACGGTTCTTGCTCAGCCCGTAGCAGCCACGTAAAACTTGCAACAACAAAGTAGAGGACGTCTAACTTGTTTTTGCAGGGCATGTTTTGATGTGATATGGTCAAGACATGATGCTAAATTTTCTTGTATGAGATGATCATGTTTTCTAACGGAGTTATCGGCAATTGGCAGGAGCCATATGGTTGTCGCTTTATTGTATGAAATGCAATCGCCATGTAATTGCTTTACTTTATCACTAAGCGGTAGCGATAGTCGTAGATGCAATAGTTGGCGAGACGACAACGATGCTACGATGGAGATCAAGGTGTCGTGCCGGTGACGATGGTGATCATGACGGTGCTTTGGAGATGGAGATCAAAGGCACAAGATGATGATGGCCATATCATATCACTTATATTGATTGCATGTGATGTTTATCCTTTATGCATCTTATTTTGCTTAGTTTGGCGGTAGCATTAAGATGATCTCTCACTAAATTTCAAGGTACAAGTGTTCTCCCTGAGTATGCACCGTTGCGAAAGTTCGTTGTGCCGAGACACCACGTGATGATCGGGTGTGATAAGCTCTACGTTCACATACAATGGGTGCAAGCCAGTTTTGCACACGCAGAATACTCGGGTTAAACTTAACGAGCCTAGCATATGCAGATATGGCCTCGGAACACTAAGATCGAAAGGTCGAGCGTGAATCATATAGTAGATATGATCAACATAGTGATGTTCACCATTGAAAACTACTCCATCTCACGTGATGATCGGACATGGTTTAGTTGATATGGATCACGTGATCACTTAGATGATTAGAGGGATGTCTATCTAAGTGGGAGTTCTTTAGTAATATGATTAATTGAACATTAATTTATCATGAACTTAGTACCTGATAGTATTTTGCATGTCTATGTTGTAGATAGATGGCCCGTGTTGTTGTTCCATTGAATTTTAATGCGTTCCTAGAGAAAGTTAAGTTGAAAGATGATGGTAGCAACTACACGGACTGGGTCCGTAACTTGAGGATTATCCTCATTGCTGCACAAAATAATTACGTCTTGTAAGCACCGCTAGGTGCCAAACCCGCTGCAGGAGCAACGCCAGATGTTATGAACATCTGGCAGAGCAAAGCTGATGACTACTCGATAGTTCAGTGTGCCATGCTTTACGGCTTAGAACCG
This sequence comes from Triticum aestivum, assembly GCF_018294505.1. Lineage (NCBI taxonomy): Eukaryota > Viridiplantae > Streptophyta > Magnoliopsida > Poales > Poaceae > Triticum > Triticum aestivum. The sequence goes on from NC_057799.1 coordinate 544,380,612, forward strand.
GGACTTCAACGACGTTTTGAACGTCATGGAGCATATGAGATGTTCCAGGAGTTGAAGTTAATATTTCAAGCAAATGCCCGGATTGAGAGATATGAAGTCTCCAATAAGTTCTACAGCTACAAAATGGAGGAGAATAGTTCTGTCAGTGAACATATACTCAAAATGTCTGGGTATAACAATCACTTGATTCAACTGGGAGTTAATCTTCCTGATGATAGTGTCATTAACAGAATTCTTCAATCACTGCCACCAAGTTACAAGAGCTTTGTGATGAACTATAACATGCAAGGGATGGATAAGAAAATTCCCGAGCTCTTCGCAATGCTAAAGGCTATGGAGGTAGAAATCAAGAAGGAGCATCAAGTGTTGATGGTCAACAAGACCACCAGTTTCAAGAAAAAAGGTAAAGGGAAGAAGGGGAACTTCAAGAAAAACGACAATCAAGTTGCTGCTCAAGTGAAGAAGCCCAAGGCTGGACCTAAGCCTGAGACTGAGTGCTTCTACTGCAAAGGGACTGGTCACTGGAAGCAGAACTGCCCCAAGTATTTGGCGGATAAGAAGGATGGAAAGGTGAACAAAGGTATATGTGATATACATGTTATTGATGTGTACCTCACTAATGCTCGCAGTAGTGCCTGGGTATTTGATACTGGTTCTGTTGCTAATATTTGCAACTCAAAATAGGGACTACGGATTAAGCGAAGATCGGCTAAGGATGAGGTGACGATGCCCGTGGGAAATGGTTCCAAAGTCGATGTGATCGCCGTCGGCACGCTACCTCTACATCTACCTTCGGGATTAGTGTTAGACCCGAATAATTGTTATTTGGTGCCAGCGTTGAGCATGAACATTATATCTGGATCTTGTTTGAAGCGAGATGGTTATTCATTTAAATCAGAGAATAATGGTTGTTCCATTTATATTAGTAATATCTTTTATGGTCATGCACCCTTGAAGAGTGGTCTATTTTTGTTGAATCTCGATAGTAGTGACACACATATTCATAACATTGAAGCCAAAAGATGCAGAGTTGATAATGATAGTGCAACATATTTGTGGCACTTCCATTTGGGTCATATTGGTATAAAGCGCATGAAGAAACTCCATTCTGATGGACTTTTGGAATCACTTGATTATGAATCACTTGGTACTTGCGAACCATGCCTCATGGGCAAGATGACGAAAACTCCGTTCTCCGGAGCAATGGAGCGAGCAACAGATTTGTTGGAAATCATACATACTGATGTATGTGGTCCGATGAATGTTGAGGCTCGCGGCGGGTATCGTTATTTTCTCACCTTCACAGATGATTTCAGCAGATATGGGTATATCTACTTGATGAAGCATAAGTTTGAAACATTTGAAAAGTTCAAAGAATTTTGGAGTGAAGTGGAAAATCATCATAACAAGAAAATGAAGTTTCTATGATCTGATTGTGGAGGAGAATATTTGAGTTGCGAGTTTGGTCTTCATATGAAACAATGCGGAATAGTTTCGCAACTCACGCCACCCGGAACACCACAGCGTAATGGTGTATCCGAGCATCGTAACCGCACTTTATTAGATATGGTGCGATCTATGATGTCTCTTACTGATTTACCGCTATCGTTTTGGGGTTATGCTTTAGAGACGGCTGCATTCACGTTAAATAGGGCACCATCTAAATCTGTTGAGATGACACCTTATGAACTGTGGTTTGGCAAGAAACCCAACACTACAAAAAAATACACTTCCGTGATGATACGTGTTTGTCACAGTAGGTCACGTTTTCTGTCATGCATGTACATCCATGACAAATTTATGACAGAATCAAGATAGTCATACCTGTGCTGTCGTAGAAATGTTCCATGACACTACCAAAATTATCATCACGGAAGTGTCCACTTCCATGACGATAAATCACGCGTCACAGAAGTGCTTTCGTCAAGGGTGACCGACACGTGGCATCCACTGTAATGGGACGCCGTTAAGCTATCGGGTCCGGTTTTGGATCCGATAACCCGTTAACAGCCCCGACCAATGGGGATTTTCCACGTGTAAAATCATCATTGGCTGGAGGAAACACGTGTCGGCTCACCGTTGGGACAGATGTCATCCACTCATTGGACCCAAAGCGCCTATGATACATCGACACGTGGCACGGCCCAACAGAGGCCCATTCCTGTGAAAAGGCCGGCCCGTTTGACTTGGTCAAAAGGTGGCGGGCCGGCCCATGGCAAGCCTGTTAACGGCTTGTTCGCATATAGCCCATTTACAGCCCGCTAACCCAGGGCCCGTTTACGGCCTATCCGAATTAGGCCCAGTAGCGTCATCTGGGCCGTCCAATATAATTCCAGCCCATTTTAACTTCCGGCCCATGTATGGCCCATGACGTCTTTCGGCCCATATGAGGCCCTTAGTAACTTTGGCCCGTTAATGGCCCGTGGTAAAACTGGCCCGTAATGAACAGTGTATCACTTTATACCCATTAACGGCTCGTGGTAATACTGGCCTGTAATGAACAGTGCATCACTTTATACCCATTAACGGCCCATTATTCAGTTGGGCCGTTTCCAGCCCATGTTATCTTTCGGCCTTCTCAGGGCCCATTTATTCTTGGGCTCATTTCCAACATTCATTTACTTACGGCCCGTTACCGTCATTTTTTGCTTGTGGGCCAAATTCAGCCTGTGGTTACAGTCGGCCCGTTTGTGGCCCGTTAATACGTTGGGCCGTTTTCATAGCGTCATCAAATACGGCCGATTAACGACGACCCGTTATGGTCGGCCCATGAACGGACGATTTCAACTCTAGCCCATTTACGGCCATAATGTGGTCTATTATTGGCCCATGTTTGGCCAACCGATCATACGGCCCGTAGAAGGCCCATTGATGATATGGCCCGTAGAAGGCCCATTGTGTCTACGGCCCGTATAAGGCCCATTGTTTCTACGACCCGTAGAAGGCCCATTGTTTCTACGGCCCTTAGAAGGCCCATTGTTTCTACGGCCCGTAGGAGGCCCATGTTAACTACAGTAAATATGTATCCCATGGTTAATGTGGCCTAGTTTTAAAAAATAGGTTATTGCGGCCGCTAGCAAACCGCGGAAGAACTGCACTGACTACAAGAAAACAAATAAACAAGACAATAAGGAAATAAATAAGCAAGCAACTTACGCTAGGCTATCACGGCTATTAGACATATTACATCCACTGGGCATCAAAGTTCGCCACCAGTGCAAATATAGGGAACACCCTACAATATACAAAAGGAAGGTTGGCATAAAAGTTAACAGTCTAGCAGATAAATGCACCACCAGATGTTCAGAAGCTCAGTTCATTTGACCTGACTGTTACGTTTTCATGCTGTATTGTCCGATGGAGCACCATAACCTTCGGCTTCAGTTCTCCTAGGCTCCTGAACAACATAGCAAATGTCTGATAGTCTGGTTTCAAAACCATGCATATCTTGACAACATCGAACAATGTCTCTCCTTGTTTCACAAAGGGTCTTTGTTAGGGAATGGACTTGTGTCTGGAGCGCAGATACAACATTCTTTTGAGCTTGCATATCTTGATCATGGGGCAGTTTGGACGAGATTGCCTTAACAACCAAGCCAGTATTACGCAGGAACGTGCTTTTGGCACTGTTAGTGGATAGGTACTGACCCACTGCAGCAAGAGCTGACATTGCAGTTATAGTTGCCTCACCACCTTCAGAAGGTGGCGGTTCCACCATTTTTTCCATAGCTCACTGAAAAGTTGAGGTTTTACATTAGTAGTACCAGAACAGAAGATATTAAGGAGGCAGCAAAACCAAACAAAATAGCTTTGGTCTATATACAGAACTTATTCTGGTGAACCCATGTAAAATAATAGTTGTATTTTATTGCAAAGTATATACCTACTAATAAAGCAAGGTGCGTTTCTCCAATTTTTTCATCTGTTCACCATCGAATTTTTTTTCTTTCTATCCGAGGTGGTACTAAACTTTTGTGCGTCCTTCCGCTAGAAAAGAAAAAAGATTTATCGAGAATACTGCCATTGGGCCGCGCGCGCTCCGGCACAACGAGCCCAACCAATTTATTATTGCCCACACCGTTGGGAAGGCCTTATTTGTCGCACGGTGCGAAGAATAGTTAAAGTTTCGCACAGGGCGACTAAGACTGGGCCGGCCCGTTTCCCCTTTTTCGTTGTTCTATTCCTATTTTTCTTTTTCTGTTCCTTTATATTTCTCTTTTATATTTTTTCCTTTTTTCCGTATTGTTTAATTATTTTTGATGAAGTAAAAATTTACAAACATATTTAGAATTTCAATATTTTTTAAAATATTCAAATAATGGTCAGAATTCTAAAATTTGCTTCTATATTGAATAATGTTTGAAACTTTAAATTTTCCCGTTTCCAGATCTTCCCTATATTCAAAAAATGGTCTCCTTTTTAAAAATTACTTTTTCTTTTTCAAAAAATCTTCAAGATTTATTTATAAAAATTACATTTTATAAAATGTTCCATATTTTAAACAATTCTTGTTTTAGTGAAATGTTCAAAAATCAGAAAAATATTTGCGTCAATTTTTTTGTATTTTTTGAATGTTCCCTTAAAACAATTCAAAAAATCAAAAAATATTTGTGTTTTTGTAAAATGTACATGTTTTCGAAATATTGTTTGTGAATTTCAAAAATTATTCATGTTTCTAATTGTGTTCGTGATTTTCCTAAGCTATTGGAATTTGCAAAAACAATGTTCGCATATTTCTAAAATTTTCCAGGATATAAAAATTGTTAATGTTTCCAAGAATATTCACCAATTCATATTTTTTGAATGTTCAAAATAATCAAAAATATTTCTGATGTGACACTATAGTATTTTCTTAAATATTCACGTTGGCCATTAGTTAGCGGTGCTCGTTCGTTCTTTGCCGGTTGACTATAAATGAAACAAATTGTGGACACGTGCCAATAAATTATGTTATTTGGCTTTACTTAGAGCACAGTTATAGGCACTTGAGCACTAAAATAATAAAAAAGAATAAAATCAAAAAAAGTAGGGACATTCATGCCTGATTATGCTCATGAAACGAGATTTATGCGCTGCAATTAATAATCCACCCGGTTACGCCGTCGTAGCATAGAGTGGTCGAAGCAACCATGTCCCGAAGGTCGCTGCGTAGCAACCAAATGAGGAGGCAGGCACAACCCCGAGATGGAGGCGGACCCGGAGGAAAAAAGACATGAGTTGCGTGCTCGCCACCACGCCGACCAACCTAGTCACTATCAAGAAGACCATAACTTCTTGCCATGTCGCCTACCATTGTCGAGACCATTTTTTTGGATGACACATCTCGCAAAAAAATATCCCTCCCGTTGCAACGCACGGGCATATGTGCTAGTACATAATAAAACCAGGTTCCAAACATATGACCATGTACCATCGCTAATGTATTGTCTATTTATTCACATTGTATTGAGGGCTAAGGATAAAGAGACAAAGTTTATAATACGGTAAGCATGGTATGACATCATTCATATCACAAAACAACTGAGAACAGACAAACAGGCAATTGTAACGTTGTGTGGGCAAGTCCAGCACGGAACTAGATTATAGGTCAAGATCAAAGGGACATCACTCCTCTCTTTTAAACATTGTAAGGTGCAATGATACGCTAAGACAATTGTGTATAAAATTGAAAAGAGTAATAGACATTGGCTGCAAACCATGCAGTTCAAGGCACAAGTCAGAGTAAGTAGTAGTTAAAACGCATGAGGATTAAGGACTTACAACAGCGGCTTTGACTGGTGTAGTCATGCCCTTCTTCTTGCTGGTGTGACAGTCCTTGAAGATTTCCACAGCATTTGGTTCAGGTACTTTTTGGTCCTTGCGGGCTTTCCTCTGCATTTGGAACAAGCCAATATAGATCTGATAATATGGTACAGCGAAAAGAGTGAAACAACAGCTAATTACAAGAGCCTCGTAGTGTGCAATATAGCTATGAGATCCTGCCGTCTGTTGGAATTTCACTTTCGTACGGTTGGCCTTGTTCTTTGAACAGTTCACCTACAAAAAGATAGATTTGTGTGGCACATGCATAAATAGGACTTCAACATGTGATCTGATCACATATATATAATGTACCTGATACTTCGGATCGGACCAGTGTTTAACGAGGCCTCTCCAGTCTTCATCAGATATATTTTCCACTGGAGATGTTTGGGCAAGTTCACTGTTAGCCTTGCCTTGAAAGTGAGTTTTCCTCAAGTTATACCGATACTGTCACAGAGCAGACTTGAAAACATGGGTGCAAGCTTGTCTGGTTGCATCATCTTGGCTATCCAACTTGAACCTCATCTGTTGAAAACTATGGGAGTCTCATTATCAGCAACCTAGAAAGTATTGGACAAAGCAAGACGATATTACTAGTTTCCATACATAACCATACTCATAGATAAATTGTCGAGGAAGGTGTTGAACTGGGTTTCGTCTTTGTCATTCCTGTACTGAATCCATGTTGGGAGGATACATACATGACACCTAACAGCAACCGCTGCCTCTGATACTAACTTGGCTGACTCTGTAGCATCACGTGGCCTTTTTAAACCTGCCTCAAAACGGATCTCCATTCTTCCTCCTCTAGATTTAGTTAACCTATCGAGCATTATCCCTAATGTTTGTTTCCTCTTGCGCCTAGGTGCTAGTCCAACAACAAACATAGGAAGTGTTAGTGTACATCAAACTGTGAGACTACATATAAAGAAGCATACAACTGTAACATGACTCCAGCAACTACCTTCTTGCTGTTGAAGCTCACAAAGTTCATCTGATCTTGCCAACTCATCTTGTGTCAAGAGTGCTTCGGAAGTAGTGTCAAGTGGCAAGGGAGCATGGGAACGTGCTGCTAGCTGACTTGACCAACGAGTAAATCATGCAGCTGGTGGTACTGTGGAAGGTGTTGCAACAACTAGGGTTGTCTCTGCTTGTTTGGTGGCAGCTATTTGTTTCTGTTTGGCTTGTTCTGCAACTCGTTTAGCACGGGATACCCTGTCGGTACAATTTTCCGCTGGACTTTAACCTTCTATTGCACCATCAGTACCAGCAGAATCTGCAGGATTCCTTCGCTTCCCTTTCCCTGTCGTTCTGTCTTGCTTCCTCTTTCTCTGTGCCATGTTAAGTCAAGCCGACAAGAAAAACAAATAACAATTTAGTTCTTCAGAACAAATTGATGCGTGATACATACGAACTGAACTTTGATGTTAGACAACCACATGATAGGAGGATGTAATATGTAAGAAAAACAGGACGGCATGAGATAACCAGAACTATGATGTGTAAACTAAGCAGAAGACATTTCACTAAATTAGAAGCAATGCAATGGAAGGTAGACACCATATGAAAGATGCCACAAATATCGCTCTGCCAAGTTAACAGTGTCTCATCATAAATACCGTTTAAACAAATGTGAAGCAGTAGAAGAAATAAATCATATGCAAGATGCAAACAACATCACACTATCAAGTTAAAGGTCTCTCGTCATTAGTGCCATTGCATATTCACAGCATTGCATATTCACAGCTTATGATGTGTAAACTAAGTAGAAGGCATTTCAACAAATTAGAAGCAATGAAAGCTAGACACCATATGAAAGATGCAACGAATATCACTCTACCAAGTTAAAACTGTCTCGTCATAAGTGCCATTTCAACAAATTAGTAGTACAAGCTAGAAAAGAATGCAAGATGTAACCTATATCACACTCCGAAGTCAAACGTGTCTTATGATAAGTGATTGTTGCAGGTTACACAACAGTAGTACTTTTATGTAAGAACATGGTGTGATAGACAGATATTGTATGTTCTAGAAACAGGAACACGTGTCTTATTCAAGTATAATGTGTAAAGTAAGCAGATGGAATTCAACAAAATTAGAAGCAATACAAGCTAGACATCACACATAACATGCAACCACATATAACAGTGCCAAGTTAGAGGGAGCACCGGTGATGGTGCACTAGGGGAGACGTGCTCATCATAAACACAACTACGTTGAGTCACTACTAGGGAAAACCTTATACACAGAATCTTAGCAGCAGCGCGGCACAAAAAGAAGCGCTACTGCTAATTAGCAGTAGCGCGGTCAAGAAAAACCCGCTACTGATGCAAACTTAGCAGTAGCGCGTAAGAGCTAAACCGCGCTGCGACAAAAATCGACCGACAATAATCAACAACCTAAGTTTAGCAGCAGCGCAGGGTCATGGTGCGCGCTACTGCTACATCAATAGGAGTAGCGCGCTTTTTGCTCACGTCGCTGCTGCTAATATTGAAATTGTCCACACGGTTGGCCCCGTTTAGTAGTAGCGCGTGTGAGAAAAGCGCGCTGCTGCTACGCTCTTATCAGTAGCGCCTTTTCGATCCCGCGCTACTGCTAATTCGCAGCACCCCACCACCTTTTTCCACCCACCCATCCCCCATCTCCTCTCCTCCCTTTCCCCTACCTCCCATCCTCCCTCTCTCACTCTTCTTCTTCCTCAATACTTCTCCCCCATTACTCTCCCTCTTCTACCTACCTTTCTCTCTCTTCATTACTCCTAGCTAACTACACCACCTCCATTAATGCATCTCCTTTCTCTTTTTCCTTCCCCCTCCACTAGTTGAAGTTGTCTCCTCCCAAATTAGCTAGCTAGGTAGATGTAGCATTTAGTTAAGTGCCAATTTGCCCCCTAACTAGATCTATCTTTGTCAAGAAGAGCTTTGTGCACTTTTGATCTCCCTACATCATCATCTCCACCGTGTGCTCGATCTTGATATAGAGGTGATTAAAATTTCATGCTTTTGCAAAATGGAAATATGTGTATGTGTGTGTGATATGATAATTGGGAAATATGATGGAAATTGTGTGTGGCATGTGTTGACGCCGAATTGTGCTTTTGAGTTGCCTATGTTTTGCCGAAATGTCGATTTATTTCCGTTTCGGCGAATTCTGGGCAAACTCTAGATCTATATGTCCTATTTTTAGGGAAGGTCATGCCAAATTTTTGTATGAATTTGATGCATGCACGCATTTTTATAATCAATGTAACACCCCAAAATTTTAACAATGATTTATCAATTAAAATTTTGCCAGGAAATTAAATTTTTATTTTCTGGATTTATCTTTTGATTTCAGAACCTCTCTTTTCTTTGATATTGTGAAGTTTTTACCCCAAGTGAAAACCTTCCAAAAATATTATTGGACTTGTATGCCCTCTCAAGAAAACATTTCTTTTATCAGTGGATTTATTTGCATAACTGTTTTTCCTGAGCTTTATTATTTTAAAAATGATTTTCATAAGTTTCAGAGCCCTATTTGCACTACAACCCTTTCAGAAAATTCTTTAAAATTTCAACCAAAATTTGGGGATGTCATCTGATGATTCCACATCACTTTTATGCGAAAATATCTTTTGGTCATTGGAGATTTTGAGCTCTACACCAATTTTTCAAATCTGGTCCAGTAGGTAATTTTGCACTACAACCTATTTAAATATTTCTTTAAAAATTCTTCCAAGTGTTTGGAGATGTCAGTAGATGCATATAATTCAACTTTATGCAAAAACCCATGAGTGTCCTTTGAAAAATTTGAGCAAATTATCCTCATCTTCATTCTGGTCCAGTTTAGTGTTTTACACTGCAGCCATATTGTATCTTGCTCTTGTTGCCTTGGGATTTATCCTGCTATTTGACCACTCTACCAAACCCTTAAGTCCAGGAGATTGGACCCATTGGAGCATTTTTGGTCCATGCAACATGCCCTTCACTTTCTGTCCAGAACTGAAGATTTGGAAATCTTGCACTAACAAGTTTCTGGTCTTGACCATTTGACCTTGCCACCATCACCTACACCTAAAGAGACTAGGATCTGGAGATTTTGGCCACCCCAAGAGTTGCCTAGTTGACCGTAGCATTTTGTCATACACCTTGTGTGCATGGCTAGTATTGGCATGATTTTTAGTTTACATTATAAACTTGATCCCCTGCTGCGTACGAAGCGCTTGCTCGTCTTCGATTTGCGGTACCCTATGCCAGCGAACGAGGGTATTATTACTTTCCGAGTCGTGCAACACCCGGAGAAGTAGCATCTTTTCCCGGTGGACGAATTGAGAGAGACCCGGTACTGGCCAACCTTGCCCAGTATGTTATCGCTCAAGAGCGTTTGACTCAGCGGGTAATGGGTTATCTCCAGAGCCTCGCTGATTTAAATCCTCAGATCGCTATTGGCAGACCACTGAGACTCGACCAGGAGAGACGCATTCATCGGCTAGTCAACCCGCTTCCCCTGATAGAAGAGGAGTGTGCCCCAGTACCAGAGACGTTTTCTCAGGACCCTGTCCATTTACCGTTTTTATTGTAAACGTCACCGCTATGTTTATTATCCCAACATTTATTTATGTGTGGCAATTTATGCGTGGTATCCTAGACTTATGCGGTGAATCAAATATTTGGTTTCAATTATGTGAGCAGTTTTACTGCTGTTAATTTTGATTTAACTATTTTGTTTTCACTCGCGATAAATTGTGTAGTGAGGCTTTCCCTGAGTTGCTGCAGCGTATACCTCTTCACAACATGGATATTTTATTCACGCAGCACCATAACAGCAGACTCACAACCACAACCACTTGACCACGTGCGCTAATTACAAATCCTCGTGCACATTTTGCACCTAACTGATCACACCCGAGCACACCACAGTCTCAGTAGGAGAGATTTGTGAGTAATCATTCGGGCGCAAGTTGCTCCAGCACACTGACAGCAGTTAGCACTCGATGCCGCACCTAATCCTCATGATCACCACCACCGCGGAGAACTAACACTCGAGCGGCAGCATCACGACGATCATCAAGGATCATCGCGCACAGGAGCACGGAGAACCCCAGCAACGTCGCCAAACCTCCGCACATCAGGACCATGTACCAGTCCGGCATCACCTCCGCCATTAGAGCCTCGTCTCGAGCTCCTGCAAACAGAAATGGAGGAGAATGAAGGAGAGGGAGAAGCGAGGCCAGGTGTGAGGAAGAAGAAGGAGCACCGCGATCATTTTATAGCTCGAGATCGGTGTACGGTGGGCGAAGTCCACCAGCACCGCTCGTCCTCGATCGCCGGTGTTCGGAGGCGAATCCGCGAGCAGTGCCGGCAGTGCACTGGCCCGCGAGGTGAGTGCATGCTGCACCGGCAGCTAGCACGCCGCGCACTACCGCAGTACGGCCTAGATGCCCTACGCGCTAGACGTCGCCGGTGGAGAAAGCGCGGGAAAGCACGCGAGAGAGAGGAAGAGGAGAGAGCCAGAGGTAGAAGAAGAGGCTGACAGTGGGCCCCGGGTCCACCCGTCAGCCAGAGGGAGCACTGTGCTGTTGGGTGCGACCAGCGTATTTTAGTAATTTAGAATTTTATTCTAAATTTACTGTATCCAAAGTAGAAATATCTCGTTTTCCCCAACCATGGATTTTTCCACGCAACGCCAGTATACCACACTGTAGTTTTACACCACTTATTGCCCACTCACTGTAGCCACATTTTTTTTGCATAAGTAGGATGATTTTCTTGGGTAAGAGCAATGTTTGTTCAAAACAACTTTTAGCAAATCTCGAGGACGAGATTTTTCTGAAGGGGGGTAGTGTTGTAACACCCCAAAATTTTAACAATGATTTATCAATTAAAATTTTGCCAGGAAATTAAATTTTTATTTTCTGGATTTATCTTTTGATTTCAGAACCTCTCTTTTCTTTGACATTGTGAAGTTTTTACCCCAAGTGAAAACCTTCCAAAAATATTATTGGATTTGTATGCCCTCTCAAGAAAAACATTTCTTTTATCAGTGGATTTATTTGCATAACTGTTTTTCCTGAGCTTTATTCTTTTAAAAATGATTTTCATAAGTTTCAGAGCCCTATTTGCACTACAACCGTTTCAGAAAATTCTTTAAAATTTCAACCAAAATTTGCGGATGTCATGTGATGATTCCACATCACTTTTATGCAAAAATATCTTTTGGTCATTGGATATTTTGAGCTCTACACCAAATTTTCAAATCTGGTCCAGCAGGTAATTTTGCACTACAACCTATTTAAATATTTCTTTAAAAATTCTTCCAAGTGTTTGGAGATGTCAGTAGATGCATATAATTCAACTTTATGCAAAAACCCATGAGTGTCCTTTGAAAAATTTGAGCAAATTATCCTCATCTTCATTCTGGTCCAGTTTAGTGTTTTACACTGCAGCCATATTGTATCTTGCTCTTGTTGCCTTGGGATTTGTCCTGCTGTTTGACCACTCTACCAAACCCTTAAGTCCAGGAGATTGGACCCATTGGAGCATTTTTGGTCCATGCAACATGCCCTTCACTTTCTGTCCAGAGCTGAAGATTTGCAAATCTTGCACGGGTCGCCGCGTCCCGCCCCTGGCCCTTGCTCGCCTGCAGAGCCACGCCCGTCCTCGTCCACACACCAGAGCGCTCCAAGCTTCACCCTGGCGCCCTACAGTGCCGCCGTCAGAGCCCCTTGGCGGCACGCCGGCGTCGGCAGCAGGCCTCTGCCATGGACGGCGCCGCCCAAGCCACACGCGCGCGCCAGCTGCCCCCTGGAACAGCTCGAGCTCATCCGCAAGCTCGTCGGCACGCGCTCGTCGCCGCCACGTCGCCCTGCAGCTACAGAACGACGGTTCGCCGTTCTTATCCACGGCCGCCGCGGGAACCGACCTTGGCCGCCTATAAAAGGGAACCCCCGAGCTCCTCCAAACCCCCAGGCAACCACAGGCCATCCCTCTGATGCCCCCATAGCCGGCAATCGATGGGGAGAGGCCGTCTTCCCCATCTCCGGTCAGCTCGGCCGCCGCCACGCTCCGGTGCCGTGCGCCGCGAACAGAGCCCACCTAGCCCAGCCAGCACCACCGTCCGACACCCCTCGATCTTGCGGAGCCACCCAGCCTCTCAGCTTCGATCGGGAGCCACCATAGCCCAAGTCCCCAATTCCCCCGAAGCCGCCGTCCGCCGCAGAGCTCGCCGCCGGCGACTCCCTTCACCCCCACGACCCTCTAGACCACCGGGAGGATCGCCCTAGCGCAGTGAACCTATCCCCGCGGTCGGAGCCCCACGAGGAGTCGCAAATCGCCGGCGTCGATCGCCGGAACCCCGCCATCGCGGAGGAGGGAGGCGTGAGCGACTGGTCAAACCTGACCAGTGGGCCCAAGGGACCCACTGTGAGTGACACAGCGACGGCCCGCGCTGGTTTAAGTGAAAGCGTAAACCCAGAAGTACGTCTCCTCCGTCTCGAAAACGTATTTCTATTCGAACCGTTTTCTTTTTTTCTGTTTTATTTAAAAACAGACTTTGACTAAACTTTGACTGGCTATAACTTTTTAAATAGAAGTCCAAATGATTTGATTCTTTTTCTATTGTTTCTCAAATTTTGTCTAGTTTATTTTCATATTTATTTGAAAATTTTCCAAACAACTTTTTTGTACTGTTTTTAAACTATGCATTAATTTGAGTATTTTCAAAAATAGGATTTTGAAGGAGAAGGCAACCTTCAAAAAGTGCACCCCCACGTGCATACACTTGAAGGCAAGCATTCTGAACCCTGGCATAATATTTTTGTGTGTTGTTTGATGCGGTTACAACGCCACCTTGAGATGGAGCATTCGTTATTTTATGTGACGATACAATCATACACATGAGTGCATAATGAAGATTTCTTGCTGTTAGTAATGGATATGCTTGAGATAGTAATCATCTTCGTATGCCTTTCATGCCTACCAGAAGGAAGCCGGGAAGGTCTCTGTCTTGGGTAGACACGAGCTTGTCCCTAGTTCCTCGTCGAGACGAGTGTGTCCGGTATGGCATGATGAGGTATGATGAGTGGTGATTCTATCTGTTAATTGAAATATATTTGTTATGCTAATCATACAGGGAATACTTGGACCTCCTGAGTCGGCCGTAGATCGAGTCTTGTTCCAGTAACCCCCATACTTGTTTCGTACTACCACCTGTCCCTGCCACAAGTAGGGTACGGTTCAGTAAGTTGTCAACCCCTTCTAGCACACACCGTACAGAGAGGCCATGGTGGAAGATACCGGAGGCCACCGGTAGGCATGCCACCTGGTCCGGGGGCATGGGTGTTTCCGGTTGGAGCCGAGGGGGGTAGCTCCCCTATTTTGCGCGCGGTATAAATTTTGTGATCCCATGCTAAGTCGAGGTTGTAGCCTCCCCACTTAGAGTTTCGCTTAACGGGTGTCATGGGTGATTCCAGACACCGGTAAGTTAGGCTGGTGTGTGCGAGTAGGTCTGTTTTCAATTAAAAGACCGTAGACGGAATTAGTCCCGATGGACTAAAGAAATCCGTTACCCGTGGGTAAAGAGTACACCCTCTGTAGAGGTTAAATCCATTCAAATAGCCGTGTCCGTGGGTAAGGACTACAGTCTGAGATGGGTCAAGTGTCGGTCTTAGTGTCGGTCTTCGGAGGAGAAACTACTAAACCGGAACATGGATCATGACTCGTGACTTATGATGATTATGATTATTGTTATATTGGACTAACCCTTTTATTACTTGAATTATTGAGTATCCCTGGGACGGTTCTACCTCCTGGATATTCATTGTGATTATTTACTTTATAAGACCTTTATGTGGTGTCGCTCAGACGCCCGACTGTGGCATGCTTGTTAATTGTTTACTTTATAAGCCCTTTATGTGGTGTCGCTCAGACGCTCGACTGTGGCATGCTTGTTATTTAAATTATTTATAAGCCCTTTATGTGGTGTCGCTCAGACGCCCGACTGTGGCATGCTTGTTATGTAAATTATTTATAAGCCCTTTATGTGGTGTCGCATAGACGCCCGACTGTGGCATGCTTGTTATTTCTTTTATTTATAAGCCCTTTATGTGGTGTCGCTCAGACGCCCGACTGAGGCATGATTTATATTATTATCCTTTCGAGGCGTCGCTTCAGACACCCGATCGGTGCATTCTATTTCTACTCCCGTATTGCATATTCATGTTTTATATGAACAACCTGCATGCGTGCATCATGGATTTTGTTTATTTCGTGACTGACGTTATGATCATAGAACATTTCGGAGCATGATTATCCCTTGTTATATTATACCCGTGTTCATAATGTTTGCGAATACATTCAAAAGTACTCACTGGCTTGTCCCTCGCTATTGTCTTGGCCAGATTTCTTGCTTGGAGAGGAGCGTTGCGATGACAGCCCCGGAACCTAAGCAACGGTGATAGCAGCCTCGCGAAGATAGGAGTTAACCTGGTCAGCTGTTCCTGTGGGAAATGGAGTCCCATAGACGCAGACGAACCACAAACCGCTTCCACCATCAACCACTAGAAATCAATTGTTGTACTCATAGGCCACCATGGTCTTGTACTACATATTTTGTACTTTGCTTGGAATTTCTGTATCAAGTTGGTGCCTCATCAGCTAACAGTAATCCTGGGGCTGGTGAGCACAAGGGCCATTTTCTGGGAAATTAATATCCCGAAAACCGGTCCTGACAATCAATTTGTTTATTATTACCATGTAGATGTTCATGATGGTCAGTGGAACGATGGTGGACAGGTGGTTGGGGTCGGTGGTGCAGGACATGAAAGAAAATAACCGGACAGAGGTTTTATGCCCCGTGTCGAAAATGCAAAGGAATAGTTTGGCTCGACCCCTATGACGATGGTCGTGTCGAAGCACACCTGCTCATGACTGGTTTCATGGATGGCTATACTCGGTGGATAATTGAAGATGAGGATGACGATGTTGAGGACGCCGACGGAGCAGGCAATGACAACACGGGGCAAGATGAAGAGATGATCGATAATGGCGGTGGGGAAGAGGCCGGATATGGCGGCGGAGAAGGGGCCGGACATGGCAGAGTAGAAGGGGCCGGACATGGCGGCGGAGAGAACGCGGACTCCACGCGGCAGAGTTCATCGGTACTAAGTTCAATCGTGCGGGACCCTCATGTTCAAGCACTGCTTCGCAAGGAGATGAGTACTGAGAGAGCTGCTTCTAGAGAGGAGGCTAAGCTGGAGCAACTGGTGGTAGACTCGAACACTTCATTGTATGATGGTTGCAATCCTGAGGTGACCCGCTTGAGTTTCACGCTCGAACTCCTGAAGACGAAGGCTAAAAACAAATGGGCCGACAGTAACCTCGATGAGCATCTCAAGTACCTAAAGAAGAAGATCGTGTGCCCTCTTGATCTGCAGCATGTTAGATACCATGCGTGCATCAACGATTGCATAATTTATCGGAAGGAGCATGCGGAAAAAAACAAGCTGTCCGGTGTGCAATGCTTCTCGATACAAGAAGGCCGGGAACAAATGTCCCCAGAAAGTTGTATGGTACTTACCGATCACTCCCCGTCTCCTGCGGTATTTCGTAGATCCCAAGGAAGCAAAGCTAATGCGCTGGCACGTGAAGAGGAAGAAGCCCGACGATGGAGATGATCCGAAGCTGAGACACGTCAAGGATGGAAGCCAGTGGAGAGCGTTGAACAGTTTCTATCGGTATTTCGAATGTGATGCAAGGAACATCGTGCTCGGCGCGTGTACCGATGGCATGAATCCATTTGGCAACCAGGACACCAACCATAGCACATGGCCCGTGTTTGTATGGATGTACAACCTCCCCCCTGGTTGTGCATGAAGTCGAAGTACATTCACATGAGCATGCTTATTCAAGGGCCGAAACAACCAGGAAATAATATTAATTTGTATCTAGGGCTACTTCAAGAGGAGTTAGACACTTTATGGAAAACACCGGCCAAGACATGGGACGCCAGCAAAGGCGAGTATTTCTACATGAGAGCCGCGCTGATCACGACGGTGCACGACTATCTCGGTTACGGATATGTCGCAAGCCAGGTGTGCCATGGATATTGCGGATGCACACGGTGCATGGATGATACGACGTCTCAGCAGCTAACGTCATGGATGATACGACATCTCAACAGCTAACGTCAAGGAAAGACGGCGGGTCTGGGAAAATCGTGTACATGGGGCATCGAAGATGGCTCGAACAGGACGACCCGTGGAGAAACCATGGAGATCTATTCAATGGTCACGCTGAGCATCGAGGACCTCCACGTAAGCGGAGCGGTGCCGAAATCGATGAGCTGTTGAAAAACTGGAAGGAGTGCCCCGCGCCGGGAAAGACAATGAAAAAGGCGCCGGAGCCGCTGCTGAAGGTATGAAAGACGAGGTATGTGTTCTGGGACTTGGAGTACTGGCACAAACTCGATACACCTCATTGCCTTGATCAAATGCACATCTATAAGAATGTCCTTGAGAGCTTGCTCGTGACACTGATGAACATGCCTGATAAGACCAAGGATGGGCCGATGGCAAGAAAAGACTTGCAAGATTTGAATATCAAGGAAGATCTGCACATGCCGCCCCGTAAACAGTCAGACGAGACAGAGATGGAGATACAGGCGCGGGAGAAGAAGGGCAAGAAAATAAAGAAAGAGGATTATTGCCCCCCTTCTTGCTTCACCTTAAGTCAGGCTGAGATCGATCAATTCTTTAAGTGCCTTACCGGAGTCAAAGTTAGTTCCGGTTACTATGGCAAGATAAGCAGATATCTAGACACGGACAAGAAAAGGTTCAGCGGGATGAAGTCCCATGACTGTAATGTGATGATGACGCAGATACTACCTGTTGCCCTTAGAGGGATAATGGACAAGCACGTCCGTGACACGCTTATTAGTCTCTGCAAGTTTTTCGACGTCATCTCTCGAAAGTCGATCAGTCTGAAGCAGCTCCGAAGGCTACAGGAAGAGATCATTGTGATATTGAATGAGCTTGAGATGTACTTCCCGCCCGCGTTCTTTGACGTGATGGTGCATCTGTGTGTCCATATTTTGGACGACATAATAGACTTGGGGCTGTCATTTCTGCACAACATGATGCCGTTTGAGAGGATGAATGGGATCAGCAAAGGATTCGTTCGTAACATGTCCCGTCCGGATGGAAGCATCGTCCAGGGCTATCTGACACAAGAGTGCATCTCTTTCTGCGAGAATTTTCTATATGGCGCAGACCAGCCGCCTGGTTAGTGTTGGTTTGCCCGTTAACAAGCACGATGGGAGGCTCGAAGGAGAAGGTCACTCCAATGGTCGCAGGGAACTGCACGTGGCATACTCAGATCGACGCAGCGACTTTGACAGAGCAAACTTGGTAGTGCTACAACACCTAGACGAGGTAGATCCTTTCGTGGCACTGCACAAAGAAATTATCGCAAAGAAGTATCATGACCGGGGGGTATGCAGGACGGACGCCGAAGTTACTAGAGAGCACAACTCCACTTTCCTGCATTGGTTCAAAGAGCATATTATTGCTAATCCCCCGGAGGAGGGATCTAAGGACGGATTGCTCATATACGCCTTAGCACATGGCCCCTCGCCCAACCTCCTAACATATCAGGCATACGATATCAACGGATACACGTTCTACACAGAGGCCAAAGATATGAACAGTGATGATCAGAACTCAGGGGTGACGATGGAATGCATGACCGGCAGCGACAACGGCGCAACTGAAAGATTTTACGGAAGGGTCGAGGAGATCTGGGAGCTTGATTACTCTGGACTGCACAACACGACGATGTTCCTTGTCAGATGGGCTAAGAATGTCGAAAGAGAAAGCCAGAATTTCACTACCATGACTATACCCGACGCCAAGAGTGCTACCGTGAACGCTATCGCAAAAAATGAGCCATGGGTACATGCTAAGCACGTGAACCAATGCTTCTTCATAACCGACCCGCGCAATCCCAGCCATGTTATCATGAGGCGAGGCAAAAGGAACATCATTGGAATGGATGGAGTCGCCAACAAGGAAGACTACGATCAGTACGGCAACCCAATGAGGGAAGATGATGATGATGATGAAGTATACGTGAAAAGAAGATTCAACACTACATTACCTAAGAAAAATCGTACTCCATGGAAAAGGTCAAGTCACAATGAGGGGCTCAATTATTCTTCAACGAACAAGATGGGAAAGAAGCTGACTCAAAAACGAAAACGCCAACGCTGAGGAACCGTATGTTATCGGTCAAATGATATAATATATATGTTCCTATTTTGTATACACACTTGGCCATTATTATGCATGGGTCCAATGATGTAATATATATGTTCCTATTTTTTATACATATTTAACCGTCAAATGATGCAATATATATCGCCTTCAATTCCCTTCATTAACTGCTCTCGAAAAAAATGTGAGAGAAAATAAAGGAAAAGAAAATAGAAGGAAACAAACAGGAAAGCAGCAACGCTTTTTTGAGAAAAGAGCTACAGCTAGTCAAGGTAGCAGTAGCGGTTTCTACACGAAACCGCTATAGCTACCTGGAGTAGCTATAGCGTGTTTTGCCTACATGCGCTACTACTATGCCCACTTAACCCCAAAAATTCCCACTCCTCTCTTCATCCTGCCTCTTTTCCCCCAAATCCCCACATTCTCTCTTCCCCCGTCGCGGCGCCGGAGCCGTCGCCGCGCCTCTACGCTCGCCCACGACCCCGACGCCGACCGACCCCGGCGCCGGCTCCGGCCCCCGACCCCGGCCGCGACCCTGGCTCCGGCCCCGGTGCTCGCCCATGGCCCCGACCCCGACCCCAGCTCCGACCCCCGACCCCGGCCGCGACCCCGGCTCCGGCCCCGGTGCTCGCCCATGGCCCCGACCCCGACCCCGGCTCCGGCCCCGGCGCTCGACCCCGACCCGGACCCCTCCCAACCTCGGCCGTCATCGGGCCTGCACACTTTGTAAGCCCCCCACCTCTCCTCCTCTCTTTGGTAGCTAGGTTTTTTGGTTAATTTAGTTAGGTTTTAGTTAGGGTAGATTGTTAATTAGGTTATATATTTAGTTATGAATTTAGCTAGGTTTTTTCTTCAAATTCTATATTGTCTTCCTTTTATATGCAAATTTGAAGTGGACATGTGATATGTGGACATGTGATGTTTTGGACATGTCATATTTGGAAATTTGGACATGTCATTTGGACATGATGATTATGTGCAGGATAAATGATCCGAGTGGCCTATGTTATGCCAGAATGTTGATTCATTTCCGTTCCGGTGAATTTCAGGCGCTCGATATGTCCATTTGTTAGCAAAGGTCATGCCGAAATTTTCCGTGAATTTTGGCATGATTTGTGCTAGATAGTAGGCATATCGAGTGCTGGGAAACGACATTCCGGCAAACATAGATTTCTTTTTTATGTCATTTCTCATTTTTTCATAGTTTTAGAATTAAACGAGGAGACTTAATAATAGGAAACATGTCGAACAACGAAGAAACTAGGCCTTCTGACCAAGATGCAGACGAGATGGATTATGAGGGTGAACAAGAGTACCTCGACTATTTGACTGCTAAGAAAATGCAAAGTCAAGGTTTGCAGGTCGGCCTCGATGATGGTACTGACACCGACATTGACACCGACGGCGCCGGCACCGATGGCGGCACCGAGACCGGCGGGGAAGGTACGTACCGGCGAGGAAGATACTGGCGGGGAAGGTACCGGCGCCGATTCCGCTACCGAAAAGAAGAAGCATAAGAAGTAGAGGATATGAAAACCTAACTAACTAGGGATTGGACGACTGGTGATCACAAAGATGGCACCTGGCAAGTTTGAGCCATTAGAGCCGGAAGAACCTCGCAAGTGCTATGGGAACAAAGTAGGATGCATCCTACGGGAATGCGCGAGCATCAACGACGATGACTTAAGGAGTAAAGAACATTTGACGCAGTTGCTCCTGACGAAGTTGCACAAGAGATTCAAGTTCCCCGATCGGGATGATAACATAGAACAACCGTGAGATGATCCGAAGATGAAAACGATTAACAATCATGCCATGGGCATGTTCAGCAATTATTTGGCCTCCTGGAAAGGGAGGGTGAAACGACCTATTGAGGCTAAGGAACCCTTGTCCAAGATTCTGGAGGAAAATCTGACACTTACGGAAGAGGAGTTCGAAAAGTTCATGGACACTTGCGCTACCGAGGCAACCAAGTCTAAGGCTGCGAAATTCAAGAGCCTTCAGCAAAGGAACACGGGGAAGCATCGCCTCGGAAGCCGTGGCTACCTCGGTAAAAGGCCCATATGGGATAAGGAGGACGCGGAACATGAAGCCGCGGGTATCCCAGACCCCTTCGCGAAGTTCACCAACCCCTTGGAGTGTGACTTCATCAGGGCCCACTACAAGTGGGACAAGGAAAAGAAGGTTTTTTACACTGACCACATCACGAGGAAATTGATTAGACTACTGGTACTTATTCTTTTACCACCTTACATTTAGCTCCAGATCTAGTCGACTACACATTCCTAAACGGTTCACGCTCCTTCTGGAGGAGAAGCAACACCAGCTTGCAGCCGAAAGCCCTCCTTCTCCGATGAGGCCCAAGTGGGACACCCCTCTCAACCGGGCCTTGAACGAACTTAAGGGACTCCCTTTGGGCCAGCGGCCGCAATATGGTCCTGTGCACGGCGCTGGAGACGGCGCCACGTGGAAGGTGTTTTACAACGAGGGCCCGGAGGCCAAGAAGCAGAAAAAGAAGTTTAGTCAGGCGGACATCGACGTGAAGGTGAAGCTTGCGGTCGAGAAAAAAGCAGCTGAGGACGCGAAAAAAACAGCCGAGGAGAAAAATGAGTTGTTAACTTGGTTCCAGCTATCATCAACTGGACGAAGGAAAATCCAGACAAGACGGTACATGGTTTCCCGTTGCCCAGTTTCGTTGGGAGCAACTCCGTGAACAACAACACCACCACACCATCACTTGCTCATGCAACCGGGCCTCCTCTCCCAGTCGCTCCCGCTCATAGCAGCCCGTCCTCAGTCTCTGGCGCGCTAGGTGGGCCTTCGTCTTTGTCTGAGCTCGACGCCGTCACGGTAATTACATGTCGCACCAACATATATATATATATATATATATATATATATATATATATATATATATACACATTCGCGTTGCCTTTCGGATGTTTTACGCCACAGACATGTGTTTGCCGGCCGAAGAAACCCCGTGCACCATACTCTACTTGATCAAAGGCCAGAAGGTGGACGTGGGAAATGGGATGATAATGAACCCCTTGCAACCCACGTTCCACAACCAGCCCATCCCCGCTGGGAACTTCAGGGTTAACTTGTCTAGTGTGAAATCGGGGCACGAGGATGACGAGACCCCGCCGCGGATTGGAAGCTGCAAGGGTTGGGTGCTGCTATGGCCGAAGAATCTTATTCGTCTGGAGTCGGCCGAGAGCACACCAATAACCACACATCAACAACCATGTGCGGAGACCACCACCCCGCCTACGCAATTACCAGCTCCTGTAGTGCCGGGTGAGAGTGGCGGACGACGTGATGAAGGGGGTGCAATAGTACTGGCTGATGTAATCGGTCCTGTAGAACATAGAATGGATGATGAGACGGAGGTTGACCCAATGGGTTTCCTTAATACAAACACGTATGACTGTGACATAGATATGATGAGTCAACCATATGACGAATCGGGCTATCAGCATGCTAATGAGGATATGGATGATCTGCCCGGGTAGGAAGGTCGTAGCAGGGATTGCAAAAAGTCTCTCTTCATGAAATCCTCACAGTACACGCCTGAAGATGCCGCCTCAACACAGGCTCAACTAGCCAAGGGTCGTATAGTGCTTAGCCCGGGAACACTAGGCAGGGGTTAAGGAAGGGTCTCGAAGGTGTGCCCAAGAAAAAGGAGAGGAAGAGATCGGTGAAGATAGCTGCCTCCAAACAAGCCAGATCACATAGCAGCCAGATGATGGATTCTGAAGAGCGTGTACTCGTGAAAGGTGTGGCCATGTTCCATCTCATGGGCGAGCCGATGCTACCGTCGAAACCGCTGGAGGCACTATCAGGGGATCTCAGGAGACTGCACGACCATGTGATGTCGACTGAGAAAAGCCTACTAGCCTCGAAGGATCCAGGATATCCGACATACGCGGCTCGTGTGCCTGAGGGGAAGTGCTACATCGACACACGGCCCGCGGAGGTGTTCTTCCTGTGGTTTGACCATATCTTTGAGATGTTTCTCACAAGCCGGCTCGATTTTACAATCGTCCGCCTTTTTGCGCTACATATGAGCTCCGTCATGAAGAGAGAAGAAGTCTCGCAAATCTGTGTGGCGGATCCGTACTACATGCACGAGTCTTTCTTGAGTCTCGGCGACTTTGAGCACGAAACTGCTAGGAAATTGTCCTCCTGCCTTATCATCCAAAGTAAGTTAGTTCCGGACAACCCTTTCGTACATTTCAATCATTCCTTCTCGCTCATATGGAGAATAATTTGAGGTGTCCTTTCCCCGCAGCAACAGGCGCGCCGTCCTTATCGTTCCTTACCCGCGAGTCTCCCACGCCATGTATTTCGACCCTTCCAGAGACTACGAGAAGGACTACACCCACATAATGAATATTCGAGATGATGCTCTCCAAGGCTTCAGCAATAGAGGTGGCCACATGCAGATTAGGAAACAAAGGAACAAGAAGATGGGTTTCACGCATAAAACTAACTTTTGCTGCATCCATGTCCCAAAACCAAGCAAGAAGGATGGATTCTACATCCTCCATCTCATGATTGAGTTCAACACGGATCACCAAAAGCTTCGCATGACAAGCAGAAATGATGATCATATCCACAAGTGGCTAGAATCTCATGGAGAAGCGGATTATAAACTTAGAGATGACTTCTTTTGCATCCAAAGGGTCATTGCGACGATCATCATGAAAGAAGTCGTCGATAAGATGGGGATGTTC
Organism: Triticum aestivum; assembly: GCF_018294505.1. Taxonomy (NCBI): domain Eukaryota; kingdom Viridiplantae; phylum Streptophyta; class Magnoliopsida; order Poales; family Poaceae; genus Triticum; species Triticum aestivum. Next base: position 544,404,399 of record NC_057799.1, read on the forward strand.
CACCACGGCCCTATATCGTGAGCTGACGTCTGAACTCGCATAGGCATGCAACGTCAAGACCTCGCGCCGTTCAAGAAGCTAGGGTCCATCCTCGATGATATGGAAGGATGGAACTTCTAGTGATTTACGATGCTGATGATGATGATATGTGTCGGTTGAACTTGTATACTTTCTGTAGCGATGAAACTTTGTGATGTCCATGGTCCCTGTCGAACTTGCGTAACGCTACTTTGTTTGTTTGGGTACGATGACCTGCGTACCTCTAGTTAATTAGTTTGTGTACTGTATGTTGCATCTAGTTGCTAATTAACCCTTTCTTTTTCGTGTTGCTCTAATATATTTTGTTGCATATGATTGTACATCCTCTTGATGAAGATGCATCTCTAACAGGTACCTAGTTTCTTGATGGCGAGATGGCAATGCTATGTCGTGTATAAAGGGAAGGTTCTGGGGGTGTACAACGAGTGGCCTGAGTGTCAGGCGCAAGTGAATGGGGTCTCGGGCGCCAGCCATAAAGGCTTCAAAAGCACACAAGAAGGAGAAGCTAGTTACTTGAGGTTCACGCTAGCGCGAGAGAGGACTCGTAACCGCCGCCTCATGTACTGCATAGTTAGGCTCTCACTCATAGTGATAGCTCTTCTCGCGTATACCATTGTTTAGATGGATGACGTTGCAGTTGCAAGTATTCGAGACTTGCATGTATCGCTATTTTCGAGATGATGACGAGATACCACTTTGTGTTGGATGATGATTATGATGAGACTATTTGTATGTATATGCTATGATTACATTTGTGGTCTCACAGCCATATGTATGTGTATCATGATGACATTTGTATCTGCTAAAGATTCTTGTATAAAGCATGTTCAAATACAAAACAGATATGCAGAAAAAAAAACAAAAACTACTAAAATTAGAAGTAGCGAGTGGAGAAAAGTTAGCAGCAGCGCCACAGTAGCAGTAGTGCGTCCAGGCAAAGCGCGCTAGAGCTATTAGCAGTAGCGAGCTTCCACGAAGCGCGCTGCTGCTACACTTGTATAGCAATAGCGCAGGTGTGCATGCGCTACTGCTACGAGTTAGCTGTAGCGCCTTATTAGTAGCGCCGGTCCCCGCGCTACTGATATACCTAGAACCTGCGCTGCTGCTAGCCTTTTCCCTAGTAGTGAGTGTATGCATGTGTTGTCTTGGAAATCATCTTGAGGGGATGGAGGAGTAGAAACTGTAGAGGCCCTCCGTTTGGAAGGAGCACCTTTATCCGCTGCCTTGCTAACTTCCTTCCGTTTTATTGATTTTGAATTGTCAAGTAAAACCGACAAGAAAAAGCAATAAAATTCTATCTTCAGAACTCATTCATGCATGATACTGACAATCACTACTTTGATGTAAGGCAAACACATGATACCAGGATGGAATATGTACGAAAAACAGGACTGCATGGCATGTTCACAACTGTTTGTGTAAACTAAGCAGAAACCATTCCAACAAATAAGAAGCAATGGAAGCTAGATACCACATGAAAGATGCAACCAATATGACTCTGCCAAGTGAAAAGCGTCCCATCATAAATGGAATTTCAACAAATTAGAAGCAGCGCATGCTATAAATCATATGAAAGATGCAACTAATATCGCACTGCATATACTAAAGGTGTCTCGTCATATTGATTGATGTGGGATACAAAAAAATAGTTTTATGTAAGGACATGCTTAATAGACAGATGTACTATTTACTAAATACAGGAAGGCATGTCACATTAACAGGTATAATGTATAAGCTAAGCAGAATAGCACATGCAGTTTAACCAGATTGGAAGAATTACAATCTAGACACCATATGCAACATGCAACCACATATCACGCTGCCAAGTTAGAGCAAACACCTGCGATGCTAGTGTAGGGGAAATGCGGTAATCAACTACAGAGCTATGTTCACCATCTAGCCTTGCTGTTTCTAGAGAATCATGTCGGGAGGCTGATGTTGCATTCTTTAAATGAGGAGTAATCCACTTGCCTGACTGCCTCATCATAAGTGATTGATGAGGGATACACAAGAACATTAGTTTGATGTAAGAACATGGTTAAAACACAGATGTACTAGTATGTACCAAAAACAGAAAGGCATGTCATATTCAAAGGTATAATGTGTAAGCTAAGCAGATGCAATTTAACCAAATTGGAAGCAATACAAGCTAGATATCCAGCTGGAGTGGTGAGCATGATCATCTAGGACCTGAGAGCCTGGTGGGAGGCGGGTACTTTGCCACCATCACGGCTTTTTAGTTGGCTTATAGGTGATGCCTCTCTTTGCCACCATCACTAGCTATTTGTCTTCTGGTGCTCACGGGATGGTGGTTCATGTAAAAATATCTTTCCTTATCTTAATAAAGACCGACTTCGGCCTTTCGAATACAAGCTAGACACCATATGGAACATGCAACCACATATGACACCGCAAAGTTAAAGCAAGCACCTGGGATGGTGGTTCATTGCGAGCGAGGTCATCAACTCCAGAGCTACGTTTACCGTCTCCATCTGCTGACACTGCACCTATTATAAGGTTGCAACGTGTCTGGCCTATCCGCGTACGACACTGGAGCGACTTCTATCTTTTCTTTTTTGCTTCTCTCATAGCAGCAGAGTCTGAAATACCCTTGCATAAAAACACAATAGTGAGAGTATGGGTGAAGTGTGTGCAGAACTAGTGCACTGTAAAAGTAGCAGATAGTAGGTGGCTGAAAAATAAATGACAGGAGACATATGATAGCTCTACAACATTGCATGGCAAACAATATTAGATTCTACTCCGTATGATTTTGTAATACATGAGCACAGGAAATGTAGGTACTCCTCCAGCACAGCACCACATGTGGTCATATCAAGATAACAGTCGACTGAAAATAAATAGGCCAGTCGATTTTTTTTAATGAACCGTCTGATCTATAAGGAATGGGCAGATGACCTTCGTCTACCTCCCGCTAGTCACTGTTGACGATATTTCTCGAACCGCCAGCGACCACCGGCCCAGACCCCTGCCTCTGCCGCCCCGCCCTCCCCTTGACCTCACACCACCGCCGTGCTTGGTAGCGCCCCCATGCCATCCCTTTAATCCCGGCCAACCTCCAGATCTGGCACCAGTAGCTCTAGGCCCCACACGCCCCTAAGATAAACACCGAGGTGCTGCTTCCCCGGTGTAATAGGCGGACTAGCGCCTGTTACGCTGGGGAATGCTTCTGTTAATTGGGAATCAATTGACCAGGAATTGAAATTCAGGGGGGCGACGGACCTCTAGCTATGGTGAAATAGTATATGAGGAGAAACCTTGTGCATCACGAGTTACTAGGAACATCTAGTATAAAGAAGAAGCGGTCAACTAGTGTCTTCTGTGGGATGAATACCGTGCAAGCAGACACATAAGATTTGCATGAATAAGGGAAGAGGAGTACCATTTTCGGTTGCCGGTGTGGTCGCCTCCACATGTCGCGCTGATCTTCTTCTTTTTGCCAGGGAAACCGATGTTCTGGAGGAGGGTGCAGGCTTGGACGAACCCATGGCCAAATTGTTGACTGTGTTGCCGTGGCCGTATGTCGGCGGAGGGGAAGCAGATCCGAGGCGGCGAAGGACGGCATAGCAGGAACAATTCCGGTGCGGTGGAGGGTGGCGAAGTTGGAGCGGCAGCGGTGAGGCGCAGGATGGCGTGGTTGAACTGGCTCGGGTACGGACGGCTCGGCCTCGGCTTCAACAACTAGCCGTGGAGGGCGTTGCGGTTGAGGTTGCGGTGGACGACGACGTCGGGGTATCGGCTCCGGCTTCATGGAGGAGGGCGGTGGTTGATGGGTGGAATGGGGTGGCGGACGGAGGATGCCGGGGTTTCGCGGCTGGTGGAGAGGTAGTTTTTGCGCCCACGGAGTACGAATGGGGAATCGGACGGGTGGGTGGGGGGGGGGAGGGGGAGAACCATGTTTCGGTCTGGGACGCGCTTGTTTTTGGCTTTTTTGAACAGAAGATGGGACACGCTTGTTTTAAATTTGGGGAAAGTACAAACTTTGCCCCCTCTTAAATTTTGGACCTACTGCGGGTCGGGGGTAGGATGGTAATCCCAGGTGTCCCAAATAGTGGGCGGGAGCGATTTCGGCCGCGTGCATGTGTGCTTAGGCGGCCATGTGTATGAATGTTTTTCGGAGGCGGTTGCGTGGCGTCTAGATGAAGCTACAAACCTACCCAGGTTTAGACCTTTGGACATCGGGCCGGTAGGTTTCACGGGTCGGAGTTATTAGAAAAGTAATTTCCTTGTACTACCAAACATTGGTCTCACACGGTTTCGGGCGACTAGAGGCTCTTTTGGTGCTTCGTTCGAAATTTTGAAACACAAGCATTCACGTTTAGAGTACTCTTGAACTTTGAGGATTGACCTAAATAGACAACGTTAAATTTGACCTTGTACGTTTGAAAACATCATTAAATTATCCGCTTCTTTTTGAAATTTTGACACTTGAAAATCCTATAACTACGATTATTTTGGAATGGAGGAGCTAAATTTGAATCTATTTTGTACATGACTACATATGCTATTATGTACAAAATCAGAGCAAAGATTGGTGCCCCCATAATTTAGGTATGATTTACAAATGCCATGATATCAAATTCAAATAATTGAATGGACTTCATGTTGAATTCGATTTTTTTAAACCACCTTAAGTTGAATTCAAATGTATGCTAGTTCATAGGTAGCTATTTATAATGTTCATTGTGTAACTTTCGTATGTATAATGTGCTTTACACACACAACATGAACTATACTCACGTTTATATTCGATTGCTAAAGCGATGCATTGTCTGGAGTTCAAAATACTAACTATGTGGATCAATTGTGTCGAATAATAACATAGACATGCTCAAATTCGATAGAATCTAGATGTCTGATGGATCAATGACCGTTCCTTACGCGAATTGCAAATATCATGATCCCATCCTAATATTTGGATACAATTTATATCTTTAATCAATGTGTACAGCAGTCTTGTACGTGTAGTTTCACTCTCCATCGGTGGTCTCTCACACATGCTCACACACTCTCTCCCGAGGTGTCTTTCTCGCACACATGCTCTCGATATAACCCTCCCTCCCTCTCGTAACCATTTACGACTGTTTTCACTAACCTTTATCACAAGCACTCTTCCTCTCGCAAGCATACACACGCACAATCCCCATCGACCCTTTCTATATACATAGACCTGCCTACGTGTCTCCTGTACGCACATTATCTTTAGGCATGTCTCTCACGCATTGTCTCACACCTCTCTTCCTAATCGACGAGTATGATTCTAGCAGAGCATTCTGTACGATGCCCCTTAAAGTTAGGTTGGATGAATAGTAATATCAGAGATAAAGGGGCTACCTTAGTCCGAGAACCTAGGGTTACAAATCCTATCCGGCTTTGTCAGTGGACATAGAGTCCTTCACAATTATGCTATCTTTGTCTTGTACGACTAGTCATCCATGGGTCTCCCTAAATGCGTCACGGGCCGACCAATGTGGTGCAGGACGGAACCGAACGAAGGGCCTCACCTCGACCCACCGGACCTCACGCGGTGACACACCCTCTGCCCCCACGTCTCGTTATCTAATCACACCTACACATACCAACACAGACACCACACACACAAAAAATATTCTCCTGGTGCCTCTATCCACCCCCCCTTGCATATACACACTCAAGGGAATCTCTCGCCATGACGTCATATTCGTCTCTCTCTCTAGACCACTCTCATTTCTCGTGCTATCTCTCCCACGCCCCCCCCGGCCGGCCCCTCTATCCATGCCTCTCTCGAATACGTAATACACACACATACCTCTCTAGGCCCTGCCAAATGCATCAACTACACATTCACACATGTTACATCACGTACCCCATTGATCTAAAAAGCCCTCTCTTCACGTTTATTTCGCATACAACATTCCTTTTGAATAAAGTGTGGCCAAAAAAATATTTTAGAATTTCTACATATATACAACATTACAAAGTTATATGGAGGAGTATGAACGCTTGCATTGCATGGTGCCCACAATGATATTTATTCTGCACTGTGAATTTGTATATTTTTATACTATATATAAAGTTAGTCATAATAAAGAGAAACGAAGAGCATCTCTCTCTCCATCGCATACCCCCCTCTACGCCCCTTTCACGTACGCACACAAACTATCTCCAGGTCCTCTAAAAGTAAGCCCCCAGCACATTCACGCATGTTTCATCTTTCTCTCGCGATATATACAGTGACGATCATTGTATTTGAAGCGAAAGCACGATACGTACATTGGACTTCAGAATCCACTCATTACGGTCACCATTTACGTTTTGTGTTATTATACAGTCACGGGCTCACCGTACAACTCTGTATTTGCTCAAGACACGACTAGTTGACCAGTTAAACGCTCCACGTGGCACCTCTAGTGTTGCATCACATTATCTCACTACCATCGGGCCCACCTGTCGGCTTGTATCTACTCTACATCTACACTCTTATAAAATACTAGCAAGATGCCCATGCGTTGCACGGAACATCAAGATGCATTTGTATGAGTAGTTTATCTTGTGGGAGAAAAGGATGAACAAGGGAAGGCCTTATTTGCAAGTGTGGAGAGGGTGTGGGTATCTTTTTGCAAAATTGCCATAGTTTCCTTCCTATCCGTCAGATATAGATCGGACGGCCTATATTGCAGGATGGCAGGCACACGATCATCACCGACTATGCTTTTTATAAGAGTAGGGATAAAATACACTCTTATAAAAAATCAGAGTTGGTGATGATGGTGTGCCTGCCATCCTGCAATATAGGCCGTCCGATTTATATCTGACGGATAGGAAAGAAGCTATGACAATTTTGCAAAAAGGTACCCACACACCTCTCCACATTTGCAAATACGGCCTTCCCTCGTTCATCCTTTTCTCTCACAAGATAAACTAGTCATACAAATGCATCTTGATGTTACGTGCAACGCACGGGCATCTTGCTAGTAAGAATGAAAACAAACGACAAAAAAATATTGGACGGTGGTTCGAAGTCATGACCGCGGGCTCAGCAGACAAGGTGGCCTTGTATTGGTATGCTGAGCCGTCTGTTTTAACACACAGGAGCTGGTGTGGTGATTATACACACACACACGCACACATGCACACGAGCTGCATGCACGCAACACTCACACGAACACATGCACCCACGCACGCACGCAATACTCACACGTACACACGCAGCCACGCACGCGCGCAACACTCACACGCACACACGCACGCATGCATGCACACACCAGTACACCACACGACCAACACACACTCTCACGCTCAAGTGCTCAACCTACACGTGCATGCGCACACATCAGGCCCTGACAGACACATACACAACCAGGTGATTCCTGCGCACGGGGTGGAGTCCTGTCGCGCCTGCGTAAATTTGTGTTTATCTGACCTTTTCCCTATGCGAACTGACAGGTGGGACCCACAAGGAACGTGGTCAATCTAACTAGTCAATATGGTGCCACGCAGACTATTTGGCCGGTCAACAGAGTGCAATCCGATGCTGAACCGTGAGCAAGTGACCGTATAATCACCGCAAAACGTATATAGTGACCGTAATCAGCTTATTCTGAAGTTCGGTGAACGTATTACGCTTTTCTCTCTGTAGGCCCTCCAAAACTACATCTCTACATGTTCTCGCATGTTACATCTAACAACTATGCAATACAACACTACTACTACACTCTAACACAATAAATCATATGTGTTTTTAGTTTTACTAGATATCATATTGTTACTTAATTATTCAGTTTGCATACATTAAAATTGCCTTTGAAATGTATGGCCAGTATCATATACCGCTCGGGAAAAATTCTGCCCTTTCCTGTTTAATCGGGTTTGTATCGATGGATCGTGCGAAACAGCACAACTATAATACTATATACAATACAAGTGACAGTTCACTGGGCCGTCGTGTCGTGTACTCCTCCGTCGTAAGAGTGGAGTGCTCGCTTTCATAAATCTTCTAGTCCCTTTCGCCGACATGTGGGACATCAAGCTACCGGGTCCACTTGCCATACCGGAATACAGTGCAGAGCAGCCAGGGTGAAGCACCCAGTCATGGCGTCGGCGTAGTAATGAGCAATGAGGCATCAAATCACAAAGTTGCACCTTTCCTGCTGTTAAGTTGGAGGGACGAGTAATAATGCTAAAAAAAGAAGTTGGAGGGACGAAGCAACCATCATTTCACTCGTTGTTGAATCCGCTTCTCCCTCATCTTCTTCAAGTTAACCACGTGTTGCTTCTGCCGTTGTTCTGCCTCATGTGGGAAGCGGATCGGCTTGGTAAAGCACTGACACATGGGACCGCATGTTAGCAAACCGCCAGGACAACGTCCTCTAAAAGTAAGAAACCTCCCCCGCCATCCGCACGGCAAAATCACCTCCTTTTTACTAATCTTGATTCTATAATTTCTTAGATCAATATAATTGAGATTTGTATAGATAGCACACAGGAGCAAAACCAAGTGGTACGGTTAAGGGCATCCACAATGTGTAGCCAAATGTGAAAATAGCTTTTGGCATCGTGGGAACCATTGTGGACGGTGTTGCCAAAGCCAAAAGGATGGAACCGAAGCTCCCTGATTGATTGATTGAAGGAATAGAAAAATGCAACGTCTCTCCTCTTTCTCCCGTGCTTGGACGCATGTACAGTATAGAGGACAGAGTCTACTCCCTGTCCCTTCTATCACAAATCACAAAGCAGTGAGGCGTCAAATCACAAAGCACGGACGAAGCAACCATCATTTCACTCTTCGCTGACTCCGCTTCTCCATCGTCTTCTTCGAGAAACCATCTCACCGCACTAAGCTGGACGGACGACGCTATTGTGTATGAGTAGTACTAGTACATTTACGCGTCCTTTGGTTCAACGGACTTCCTGGATGCAAATAAGGCGGTTGTCTCGGCTTGCAGGCGGCACTTGCGAACGACTTACCGTGGTCTCCCTCAATGGTGTTCTCCGTCGAACGCACTTCGCCAAACCACAACGTTCGAGATATCGTCGACGTCACCGCAATGGGGAAGGAAGTCAAATATAGTTACTACCTCCATTTTTTTGTACACAAGGCCAGTATATCAAAATTACAATTTGCAAAAGGCCACTAACACTAATCGAGGCAAAATTGATGGGGTTTGCCTCGTACTAGCAACCAAGGACATTAATATCCCCTGCATGCATGCGGAAGTGAGAAGGTTGGTTTGCATGGCGCTGCATTAATCAAGCGATGAGGAGTGAGATGGTTAGCTCTTTGGGCTTTGGAGAAAAAATACGCATTAATTGACACGTGAAACGGGGATTTGTATCGATTAATCCCGCGAAGGAAAACCCCTCCTTTCTTTTTTAACACTACTACTCCTAGTACGTAGTACTACGTACTTATCCTGTTTGGGTCTAGGCCTTGCATTGCCATACTTCACCACACATTTTTGCCAAGCTTGCCTAAAGTTTTCAAAATGAAAAGGAGGTACACTTGCGCACGGCTGTCGCGGTCGCACCGCACCCTCACACGGTCGCTCCTGCACGCCGCGGTTGCACCACACCCTCACATGCACAGTCGCTCCTGCACGCTGCAAACCCAACCAAGGGAACGCGCCCTCACTGACACGTGCTGTCGCATGTGAACAAACCAAACTCTGCCATCGTACCGCTGACACATAATTTTCGTTCATAGAGTATGTTTATCCAACCGCATGTTGGGGAGTATCCGTACGGCCCGTGCGGTGGTCTGTTGGGGAAGAAGAAGAGGTGAGGAAGAAGAGTTAGGAGACATAGGATATTCATCCAACCGCCTGAAATGGTAGACTGACCCAAGTCAGGCGACTTGCATAACAATATATGTTTTTACACAGCAAAAGATCCATAAAACAACAACATAAAGAAAAACTATCACTGCCCGCGGAACGAGACGGCCTCGTCATCTTTGGCTGCCGGCGCGAACCAGCCGTAGCTGCCGACGTGTGTCTCCGCACCGTGGTTGTCCTCGGCCTCCAGCTACTCGTTCACGCGGAGCGTGCGCGCGCTCTGCACGAATGAGAGCACCGCCCGGTTCAAGTCGAGGACGTCCGGTTTCGCCTGTAGGAGGGCCTCGATGGCAGCGGCATCCACACGCTCCGCGTCGAGTCGAGCCTCCGCCGCCCGGTTCAAGTCCAGGACGTCCGGTTCCGCCTGCAGGAGGGCCTCGATGAGAGCGGCATCTGCGCGCTCCGCGTCGAGTTGAGCCTCTGCTGCCCGATTCAAGTCGAGGATGTCCGGTTCCGCCTACAGGAGGGCCTCGATGGCAGCGGCATCCGCGCGCTCCGCCTCAAGTTGAGCCTCCGCCCCCCTCCCCCGGTTCACATCCACGACATCCGGTTCCGCCTGTAGGAGAGCCTCGATGGCAGCGGCATGCGCGTGCTCCGCGTCGAGTTGAGCCTCCACCTCCCGGTCCTCCTTTAGTATCGCCAGGTTGAACCGCTGGTCCGCCTGCATCATGGGGGACTCGGACACCGGCATGAAGTCGACGTCCATCGTCTCATACCCATCTGGGGCCTTCTGCGCCGCGACATCCGCCATGAACATTGGATCGGCTTCCTCCTGCTCATAGCTTGGCTCCAGAGAACTCGGGGCCAATAGTCAATAGTCAGTCGGATCTTGTCAATAGTCAAATGCGGTTTTGAAAAACGCATTAGAGCATGGTTAATAATATAGCCAGTCGATGGCTATAAGGAACTGCCATGTCATCTATAGCCATCATCTATTATATGCACTCATACAGTAGTGTGGGCTATAAGGTTGGCTATTTCCCGCAAAAAAATTATAAGGTTGGCTATTGTATTAGTACTTTTTTCCATCTCCTCTCCATCTCTTTCTTCATATTTATTGTACGTATTTAACTAGGAATGCGTATATAGCTAGGCTCTTGCATGAGAGCTCACTCCCCTTACTTTTTCACATCCCTCTCCTCCACATAGGCCCTATATAAATGGAAGGAGGGAGTACAACTATGAGCACTGCATACTCTAGTACAGATGTTGTCAGTACTCCACTAGTACTATTGGACAGGGAGCTTAAAAAAGTTACTATTGGACTGGCTATACGTGGCAAAATCCTAGTAGGAAGAGCATGCGCGAGAACAAGCACATTCACGTGGTTGAAAACAAATTGGAAACCATCTCGAGTACAAATCTAGGAGTGCGTACGAATCTAACAATATTGATTGGGCGTTGTTGAATGTTGATACTTTTTTTATCAAAGTAGAGATACTTTGACTACACATAAAACTTATATGTAAACTAGAAAGGATAGGAGGGAGTATATTGTACGTTCAAAAACGAAACGAACATTGAATACCCTTTATATATGATTTGCGGATGCTATGATCACCGGTTCAAAATTTTGAATCCGCCTTAGGTATCACACATGCCCCCACTCGTTCTCTCTCGATTTCATCTCGGGGTCCGGAGATCGATTGAAAGAGGACTAGGGTGGGTACAATACGTTCGTTTCGCTTATGAACGTACAATATACTCCCTCTGATCCCCACAGACCCCCCCCCGGTGGGTCATTTCTATCATAGAAACAGACCAAACATTTATCTCCTTAAACGACACGCAATTGATCTCTGAACATCAATCGATCTCGTCAACATGTGTCGGGGCATGAACCGAATGGGATGTCAAAACTAAGACGCCAAGCGACACATAGTGGAGGCAAAGTGAAACTTTAAACGAACCGTTTGTTTGTATGCATGTCGGACAAATTACAAATAAACATTGGAAATACAAGCATGGTCTAGGCCCACATGCGAATGATACTCGGCGGAATGTTCAAATGAGGCATGCGGGAGGCTGGACTCGACCGGAGGGCGACATGATCGATGGAGAAGAGGGTTGGAGAGGAATGAGAAATAAGGAAACACCACATGATTATACTTGAACGGCTCAAATAAACAATAAGTTGTCTCGCTTGGCCTACATAGTGAAAGGCCTAATGCGCAGCGCGGAGCACTGACGCTCGAATATGGCCGGGAAAACAGGGAAACCGACATGTGGGGCACACCTGTCGGGACGACGTAGCGCAAACTAGTCCAGTGGAGGAGCTGGCCCACGACCTCCTCGCCACCGGCAACCGTTCATGTGGGTCGTGGGGGGCAACAACGTGGTGCAGCTCCAGCACCGCCTCTAGACACGGCGACCGCGGTGAGCGACACGCTCATCGTCGCTAGACACGGTCGGTTTCAGTGTGCCGAGGGTGGCGTTAGTGCTGTGGCACGACCAACAGTATGTTTGGTTTGTGCCCAAGGTTGCCCCATCAAAGCATTGGGTATCCAAAATTTTGGTTGAGGTTTTGGTTGCCCATGATTTGGCCAACATCGGCAAGAAAAATGAACTAGAGTTGGCTAGAGTTCATTGGCATGCCAAAAAAATGGCAACCATCCAAACAATGACCAATCTTTGGGTCATGACCAAAATTTTGGTAAGGTGCACTTTGGCCACAATCCAAACACACACCAACAGCCGGCTCGTCGAGGATGCATGAGGCGCCGGGACGCGTCCGCGGAGTGGTGTAGCGCGGCCAACTGCATCCTCAGGACCTAAGACCATGCCGTGTCGTCTTGCTTTTTCAATGACATGCGTCGATCGCATGTGAGCAAAGGGCATCTCCAACGTTGCCACGACCGCAGCTGACTACCCTGGCACACCAAAAACCCTCGTCCCTCGCGCCAGCTGCCAGCATTCATGTTGTCCATCCGTATGCCGTCGTTCAGAGGCTCGATGCCCGAGGAACCAACTCCGGCGACTTAATGACGCACCAGGACGCTCGGCCTCACCGGAATGCGCTACTTAAAGCGGCAACGCCCAGCTAACCTCCACACCATAGCGCATCGTCCTCCTACCTGGCACCACATCCGCCATGACCGCAAGCGCGAACGCTTTGTGGGAGAGCTTGTCTTCGGGGATTAAGCTCGAGGTCGCCGCCCTCGCTCAAGTCACCGCTCAAGCGGTGGCCACGCTGGCGGCCGACGACGGGAGCACCCTCAGCCACGTGTCCTACTTGCTGCTGTCCAACGTCCGGCACCGCCGAGGTCGGGGACTCCTCCGAGGATGAGTAGGGCATGGGAGGCGGCAGGGCATGGTGTGCCAACTGGCCGGTCCGTCTCCCGTGTTCTACTTTTCTTTGCCGAAGACCGCACCTTCACTTCACGGGGCTTGAACCCCGCCCCGTACATGGAGATCGCAGATGGAGGACGTCGGTCGCCGCCGTAGAATATGTTTAGGGTCGGGTTTGTTTTATTTTTCTGTCCTATAAAAGTTCGAAATGTAATGAAAATCGGCCGTGTTTGCATTAATCTCGGCCGGTGTATATGAACCTTCACAATAATATAGTATATTGTAGGAGTACTAGCAAGTTGCCCGTGCGTTGCACGGAAGATCAAGATCTTGTGGGAGAAAAGGATGAACGAGGGAAGGCCTTATCTGCAAATGCACATTCACGCATTTCACATCTTTCCACATCTACGAGAACCTATGAAAGGGTTAACGTAAATTGCCTCTCTCTCTCCTCCCCTGATTTTCATGGTGGTGGGCCCCTCCCTCCCCCCAATCTACAATCAATAGCTCACACGTTTCACATTATGTTAATTACGTAACTGGGACTACGTAGGTGTAGCATTACTCGTCCTAAAAAACCCAACTAAGCCAACCTCCAGCATATCGCGCGGGAAAAGACCCGGCCGCGCCGTTTTAGTCGGGATTACCGGATTACTAGTAGTAGTATTGATGGATCGCGCGAAGCAACAAGTTTTTTTGAGGGGGCGAAACACCTAGTTTAAAAGGAAAAAAGGCGGTACACTCACATCACCCCTGTCGCGGTCGCATTGCACCCCACACACGTTCGGTCCTGCACACGGCTCACGCAAACGGAATGCGCTTCGGCTTGCCTCTTCACTGACACGTAGGACTGCACTTGGAGAAACCGACCATGCGCCAAACTCCCCCCGCTCACCGCGCGAAAATCCTCCCCCCACCCAAAAATTCCCCCCAAATCCTAGATTCAACCGCCCTTCGGCCAACTAGCCAATAATATTCCCAAAGCCGCCCTCCTCGCCACACCGATACGTCGGCGCCGCGGTTCGTCGAGGGGACGCACGGCGATCCTCTCGCTCCCACAGTATGCTCTCGTAGACTGCCTCCTCTAGCCGCGCCGCCACCGCTAGCGACGTTCTTGTGGAGGCGCACGGCGGTCAGCGCCGCCACCGCTGGCGACGTTCGTGTGGAGACGCACGACGGTTAGCTTCTCCCAGTGGACGCGCATTCTAGACTGAGGCCCCGTGCATGTCGGTGTAGCGCTGAATGTGAGCTGATAGACGCTGTTAATCTCACTGTTTGCCGAAGTAGTTTACAGTCAATATGCTCTGCTTAAGAAGGTTCCTTGCCCTATTCTGCACTCAATCTGCTTAGCTGAGATGGCATGCCAAGGCCTATTAGTTGCTAAAATATCCTGCCATATATTTATTGTGACGTAGATTGCCATGGTCTAGTAGCCAATCTGTTAGGTGAAATAGCTCTACACCGTTTTATACTCGATCTTTGTTGCTGCGATGGCCTTCGATAGTTCGATGGCTGTGTGCTCGGTCTCATTGACTGTTGAAACAGCCTGCCATAATTTAGCACTCAAATCTATTTGCTGGATTAGCTTTACATATATTTCGTTACTTAGATCTGCTCGTCCAAATATCTTGCCATAGCTTTAGACATCGACCTAGGTATTTTCTTCTGGACTTCATAAAAAAGCATATATGTTTTTCCTGTAATATCTAGTAGAAGAACTAATTTGTATGTCTAACAGATGGACAGGATTTGGATAACTTCTGCTCGAAGATTCTCCGCTGCATATGTCGAGGGGGTTGAAAACTTCATGAACTTTATCAGAGCTGAGTACGGTGGTCCGAAATCAGATGTGCTCTACCCGTGTAGCAGTTGTATGAATTTAGTTACAAGACCCTAGTCAACTATGCAAAATCATATACACTTGTATGGGATGTCGGTCAGATATACTAGGTGGGTTCATCATGGTGAAGCTGTGAACGTCAATGTTATTGACTACGTGGAAGCAGCAGATCACCGTCTTGATCTGCCTGATGCTCAGGTGGAAGAGGAGGAGGAGGAGGTGGTGGCGGAGCCAGTGAGTTTGACCAACATTGAAACAATGCTAAGAAATGCTCGTGCATTCCGTGAACTTTCACCTGCAGAAGAAAAACGGTGGGCCCGCATGTTGGAACAATGCAACGTGGCTGTCACCCCAGGAAATAAGCTATCAGTATTCTCAGCTATGGTCACCTTTCTTCAAGTGAAGACATCTGAGCGGATGACCAACAAATCATTCGATGCGATGTTCGCTGCTTTCCGCAAAGCTTTCCCAGATGCGTCTGAGGTGCCACACACCTACAGTAAAATGAAGAATTTCCTTCGTGCAGTTGGAATTGGATATGATATGATCCATGTTTGTAGGAATAATTGTGTTCTGTTCCGAAAGGATTATGCCAACTTAAGTGAATGCCCGAAATGCAAATCATCAAGATGGAAAGATGGCGATGCTATGAAGAGGATTCCTCATAATGTTCTGAGACATTTTCCAATTACACCAAGATTGCAGAGGTTGTTTCATGATGCTGAAACGAGAGAGGATGTACTGTGGCATTCTAGGAACCAGGAGTACAGAGATCAGAATGTAATGAGCCATCCATCACATGGTAGTGAGTGGAAAAGCTTCAATCAGAAACACGAAAAGTTTGCTGCTGACCCGAGAAACATTAGACTTGGCTTAGCTTCAGATGGATTTAACCCATTTGGCCACTAGAGCGCCACATATAGCATGTGGCCAGTGCTTGTTATCCCTTACAACATGCCTCCAAATGTCTGCACCAAAGAGTCAAACTACATGATGGCCTTGGTCATCCTAGGTCCAAAAAGTCCTGGAGAGGATTTTGATTTGTTCATGGAGCCTCTTGTGGAGGAACTTCAACAACTATGGAAGGGTGTTCTCACTCGAGACCTACATAGCAGCCCACCATCTGATTTCTTTCTGCGTGCTATTATAATTTGGTGCATCCATGATTATCCGGCTTTGGGCACTATGTCAGGGTGAACGACACATGGTTACAATGCATGTGTTCGCTGTGACAGGAATCTGCTGTCATACGCAATACTTAGCAAGATCTGTGACATTGGACACCGTCGTTTCCTTGCCAAGGACAAGCCGCATCCTAGAAAATACCGAAGACATGTGTTCAATGCAAAGCATGAAAACCGTGATGCGCCAAAGAGGCTCACCGCCGATGAGTTGCAAGTGGAATTAGAGAAGGTCAGGCATATTACACCAGGAAACCATCCTGGTAATGGTAGCGGGAAAAGGAAGCGTGGCAGGGCAGAAGAGAGATTATTGTTTACCCGCAGGTCCACTTTGTGGGACTTGGAATATTGGAAAGATTTGGATTTGCGGCATAATCTTGATGTGATGCACATCGAGAAAAATATATGTGACAGCATTATCGGCACACTTCTTAATATTTAAGGCAAGACGAAAGATACCTTAAAATCTAGGATTGATTTGACACACCTTGGTATCAGACAGGATTTGCAGGTGCAAGATGAAGGTAAACCACGGGATATGGCACCAGCTGTGTACGTCTTGGACAAGGTAAAAAGAAATGAATTCTGTGAGGTCCTGTCACGTGTGAGATTCCCACATGGATTTGCTTCCAACCCTGAAAGGAGAGTCAGTGCAGATGGAACAAGGTACAAGGGTTGAAAACTCATTACTGCCACGTCCTACTTCAAAGGGTTTTACCTGTTATCCTTAGAGGATTGGGCCGCCCTGACTTATATAGGAGCAGTTGCAGAGTTGGGACAATTCTTCAGGGAACTCTGCAGTAGAAATATCAGGATAGATGCTTTGGAGCGTCTTAGAGACAAGATACCAACTATCCTATGCGACCTTGAGAAGATATATCCTCCAGCCTTCTTTGATGTGATGGTGCATTTGGCTGTTCATTTACCTGATGAGGCACTACTTAGAGGTCCAGTACAGTATGGCTGGGTGTACCCTATTGAAAGGCGGCTAGGCACTTTCAAGGGCTATGTTAGGAACAGAGCTAGACCCGAGGGTTCCATTGCAGAGGCCTACATTGCTACAGAAGCGTTGACATTCTGCTCAAAATACATTGAAACAGCTGATCAGCTTAGCAAAGAGGTGGATGAAGACAATCCCGGGCTCAATGTTTTCGATTATTCTGTTCGAGTTACAGGGAAGAGTCGACAAGAGGACAAACCTAAAGATTTGGACAAAATGGTTTGGTATGTGTTGAATAACTGTCCTGAGATACTACCTTATATCAAGTAAGTGCTAAGTACTGCAGCTTATACATCATAATCTACTAAACTTGCAGCACATTCTTATATATTTAGATGTTTGACGCGATCACTATGTTGTGCAGCATCTACAAAAAGGAGTTACTGCCGCAAAATCCAAGAAACATTGACAAACTGGTTATGGCAGGATTTGCGAAATGGTTCAAGAGCCATGTAAGCTTTTGAATTGCACTGTCAGTTTTTTTAATATATTGAGTACATAAGATGATCAGCTTGTCTATTTTCTAACCATAGGTTAAGAAGATGCGGGAGGATGGGCAGGCAGTTGATGATGCCCTTTACTCACTAGCAATGGGTCCTGATACTCGGGTAAGACATTATGAATCTTGCGTTGTTGGAGATGTGCGCTACAACACCCTTGCACGAGACGAAGGCAGGAAGACACAAAACAGTGCCATCATGAGCACGGATACGTATGACAAAGAGACAACTGAAATGTATGCTAACATAACAGACATTGTTCAGTTGCAGTATATCTCCAGTTTCGAGGATCATCGGTGTGTGGTTCTGTTGTGCTGTCGTTGGTATAACCTGTTTTCCAGGATCGCAAAACCCAGAGCTGATGATTATTTCAAATCCATCAATGTCAAGGCGGTGTACCAGACCAACGAGCCTTTTATTTTGGCAAATCAAGCAACACAGATATTTTTCTTGGAAGACACATTTGCACGTAGCGATGACTGGAGAGTATTGCAAAGGTTTGAGCAGAGGAATTCGTTTAATGAAGTTGCACAACAAGATGATGCTTACACTGCTCCTGTTGTACAAGATAACACAGATGTTCCTAACCATCACGTCAATGACGCCGGCGAAAAGATTGCCTATTCGTGCTGTGGACATACAAGAGTTGATCAAGAAGAAGCCAACGTTCGAGGACGTTGAGGACGAAGAAGAAGATGACACCGTGGGGAATTACGATTCAGACTGATACACATGGCGAAGATGTTGACGCTGCTGCTGCGGATGATGATTACATTGCTTTTGTCGTATTTGCCTGTCAGAAGACGTTTTTTATCTACTATGTGAAATTGTGTTTGCTATGACAACTGAAACCTGATGAACATGTTGTTTAGTATTTTCCTGTGAGAACATCACTTGTTATGTATGCTGATTTGTGTTTGGTGATTGTATGACGACTAAAACATGATGACATTGTTGTTTAGTTGTACTCATATTTGGCTGTGAAACTTGAATTTGATGACATAGTTTGCTGTTGGACTGCAATTTGCTCGACGTCTTCGAATGAGAACAAAGCTGACCCGACAGGGCCCTCTGCTAATTTATTTATTTATTACCAAAAGGGCCTCTACTATTTATTTATTTATGAGCAAAAGGGGATACCCCCTGATTTCCGTTAATAGAAATCATTAGATGTTCACAACACTACGCCCAGCCTGCTACACAGGTTTCATTCATTACTAGTTTCAGCAAAGTGCTCATGTCATAGCCACTGAATACATCACGAGTGCTACATACACTGCAAATAAAGAGACAATCATCCTACAGAGCACATCGATTTTGCCCATTATCTTCACAAGCTCTTTCATCTCCTCATTGCTGTCAAGGCCGTTCAGCAGCTGTTGCTTGGCCATGATCAGAGGAACTGCATCTTTAACCTTCTGCTCTGCATCTTCCTCTTCTACCGTTCCTTCAGTTACTTGTCCAACACCCCAACCTGCTGGTATTGGGATTCCTCGGCTAACCATATAATCAGCGTAGTTGCACTCCCCCACATCAGTAACTTCCCAGGAATACAAATCACATGAATCTTCCCTTTTCTGCACAAATCAAATTGGAAGATCATCAACCAAACTATTAAAAAATCAGCAACTGAAAGCAGCAGAACAACACTTAAACATATTATTACCCCATGATTCGGGCATTTGTAGAAGACTCGGCCAGGGTTGAGGATTGTGGTTGAGACGCGATGGATGACTCTGCGTGATTTGCAGCAGTGGCACCACACCAACGGCAGCGGGTTGCGATGAGCAACCGGCTGCGGTGCGCGTGCCGGCGGGGGTGTGATGAGACCCACAGGCGATGGTACGGGTGGCGACTTGGCGCATATTTGGTTGTTGCCTGCTGAAGAGCAGGTGGACGAGCAGCCAGCGGACATGGTTGCTGCGGCCAGAGCTTCTGATGCTAGGCAGAGTAAGTAGAGAAGAGGAGAAGCGAATGTTGGATATGTCAGTTTCATTACTTGCAGAGTAGCATAGCACCATATATAGTCATAGTCTAGGTTTGGATTCGAACCAGCTACAGGAGCACGTCTCTCTTTTTTCTAAAACTCAGCAACGTCTCTTTACTGGTACACTAGCTTGTTCTGTACGCCTTCTCAAGTCTTTGATTCCTCCACCTGACATCTGGGACCCACCGGAAGGGCCTCTGTATTTCGCGAAAAAAACGTGCCCCCCGCTGACAGGTCGGACCCACCAGCTATCTTCGCACGCAAGGAAGTGCCTCCTTATTACGCACAAAAAATGAATACTCCCCCTGCCAGCTGGAACCCAGCATCGTGGGAGGCTGACTTGTGGGCCTACCAAGTTGACGGGGATGGAGGGCTTTGTCAACTTTGTCAATATGAACGATTCTAGCTCCAGTTATCGTACAATGTTCATCCAACGGCAGTAGTGCTTCTTCAACCTCTGGTCTTCTTGCTCCAGCCGCCCAAACCAGCGCCAGTCGTGCCGCGTGCTCCTGCCTCCCATGGTCGGCTGTGATGTCGCGGAGGCCTCACCGCCCCCTACTACTCCCACCACTCGCTAGGCCATCCCTCTACTCAACCACACCCCCTGTTATTCTGCGGCGACGGCAGCCTCACACCGCAGCCGAACCAGTGAACCCTCGTACTCCTCTCCGCATGGGCATCCACTGCCGCGTCTTCCCCGGCTCTGCGTCGTCCCCTTCCTAGGCCTCGCCGTCGTCCACCGCCTTGGTGCTCTTGGCGCGGCATGGTCAATGTGGTCAACG
This sequence comes from Triticum aestivum, assembly GCF_018294505.1. NCBI lineage: Eukaryota > Viridiplantae > Streptophyta > Magnoliopsida > Poales > Poaceae > Triticum > Triticum aestivum. Next base: position 544,424,849 of record NC_057799.1, read on the forward strand.
ATCGACTTCTATCCGAAGAGTACTGTACGTGGAGAGGCTGACAGCTGGGTCCACGGCCGCAGCTGGGTCCACGGCCACAGCCTTGTTTTTTTGTGATTTGCCAAGTAAGTCGCTTTGTCAGGCCTGTTGGGCTGCAAATCTTTCAAGACGAGGAGAGCTTCATTCGGCTGGCCGAGAAAATGGCCTATCAGTAATGAGAAATGGGCTATACATTTTTAAAACACATCAAACCGGCAATTAGTTTCAAATTTCTTTTTTTCATTTCGAGATTTTAAATTGCATTGATTTTTATGCGTGGACAATTTGTTGGATTTTATATTGATATACATTTATTTTTAAAATCAGTTTGAATGTGACTCGAAATTTCGAGATTAAAAACAGTTCGGACCGCACCGAAATATGCAAAATTTCGTATAATTTTTTAACGGTGGCCACAATATGGGCTGTAATGCTAACAAAAAGAATATGGGCTCCAAAAAAACCTTAAGAATTAGCAAATGGGCTGTAAATTATTTGAAATAATGGCAAATGGGTTGTATGATGTTTTCCACAGATTTGAGGCTTTCCTAAAAAAAAGGTTGATGCACAAGCAGTGGCTGCTGGATGTCCATCCAATGGCCGTCGTGCTTCTTCAATCTCTGCTCTTCCTTCTCCAGCCGCTCAAACAAGCGCCGGTGGGACTGCCTGCTCTCTCCTCACCGCTGCCGGCTGTGCTGCCGCGCAGGCCTCACCGCCCCACCATACTCCCATCGCTGGCCTAGCCATCCCTCTGCTCACCCACACCTGCTGTTATTCTCCGGTGACGGCAGATGAACCAGTAAACCCTCGTACAGTCGTACTCCCCTCCGGGTGGGAAACAACTGCCGAGTCTTCCCTGCCTTCGTGTCGTTCCCTTCCTAGGCCTCGCCGTCGTCCACCGCCCTGGTGCTCTCGGCGCGGCCTGGTCAACGTGGTCAATGACCGACATGCATCTGAAGTGGACTGTACGTGGAGAGGTTGACAGCTGGGTCCACTGCCGCACGCAAGGAAATGCCTCCTTATTACGCACAAAATAATGATTCCTCCACCTGACATCTGGGACCCACCGAAAGGGCCTCTGTATTTCATGAAAAAAATGTTACCGCCGCTGACAGCTTGGACCCACCAGCTATATCTTCGCACGCAAGGAAGTGCCTCCTTATTACGCACAAAAAAATGAATACTCCCCCTGCTAGCTGGGACCCAGTATAGTGGCAGGCTGACTTGTGGGCCTACTAAGTTGACGGGACGGAGGGCTTTGTCAACTTAGTCAATATGCATGATTCTAGCTCCAGTGACCGTACGATGTCCATCCAACGGCCGTAGTGCTTCTTCAACCTCTGGTCTTCTTGCTCCAGCCGCCCAAAGTAGCGCCGGTCGTGTCGCATGCTCCTGCCTCCCGTGGCCAGCTGTGCTACCGCGGAGGCCTCACCGCCCCCTACTATTCCCACCGCTGGCCAGGCCCTGCGGCAACAGCAGCCTCACACCGCAGCCGAACCAGTGAACCCTCGTACTCCTCTCCACGCGGGCTTCCACTGCCGCGTCTTCCCCGGCTCAGCGTCATCCCCTTCCTAGGTCTCGCCGTCGTCCACCGCCCTGGTGCTCTCGGCGCAGCGTGGTCAACGTGGTCAAGGAACGGCTTCCATCGGACGTGGACTGTACGTGGAGAGGCTGACAGCTGGGTCCACGGCCGCAGGAAGGAAGTGCCTCCTTATTACGCGCAAAATAATTATTCCTCCACCTGACAGCAGGGACCCACCGGACGGGCCACCGTATTTCGCGAAAAAAACGTTTCCCCCTGACTGCTGGGACCCACCAGCTACATCTTCGCATGCAAGGAAGTGCGTCCGGGCAAAAAATGATTCGCTCCCCTGACTGCTGGGACCCACCAGCAACATCTTCGCACGCAAGGAAGTGCCTGACAGTCGGGACCCACCTGGTCGAAGCGTACGTAGCGTTGTCATTCTGGTCGCGAACGTGTACGTACATACTGGTCGATGTAGAGGCGCGCACGTGTCGTAGTAGAGGTGCGCACGTAGCATGTACACGTACGTATAGCGGCCAGTGAGCAAGAAAGAAAATACGGCCACGTACGTACATACGGGCAGGGTCTCGAATGCCTACTCGCGCATACGTACGGCTAGTGCTCGTGTACATGGCTGGGTCAGAATGGAGAAACAGCGTCGTCATCATGTTCATGGGGAGCCAACCGACTGGGTCAGAACGGAATGCGTCGCCGGTTCATCGGGAGGGCTTGGACGGAACAGCCGATGGAAACGAGGCCTAGCGTACTGCAGAACGGAGGAAACGGCCTTGTGTTCGACCGGCCACGTTCGAAACGGGATCCTGTTCATCGGGAGGGGTCTGGCGTACCGCAAAACAGAGGAAACGGACCTCCTACGGTCGAAACGGGGGTCCTGTTGATCGGGAGGGGTGTGGCGTACTGCAAAACAGAGGAAACGGACTTGTGTTGGAGCGCTACGGTCGAAATGGGGGTCCTATTCATCGGGAGGGGTGTGGCGTACCGCAAAACGGGACTCCATGAGATACTGTTCATCTCCACCGTCGACCCCCTCCAGCCTCCACGGGCTACTTTTCATCCACCGTCGACCTCCTCCAGCCTCCACCTGCGACTGTTCATCCACGGGCTCCTGTTCATCCAGCCTCCACCGCGCGCTACTCCACCGGATACTGTTCAACCAGTCCTCTCCACGGGCTCCTGTTCAACCACCCCTCCACGGGCTACTGTTCATCCTACCCTCCACCGTCTACTGTTCATCCTGTCCTCCATGGGGTGGTCCTGTTCATCCTGCCCTCCACGGGGTCCTGTTCATCCTGCCCCAACCGGCTCGAATGATCGGGGTCCTGTTCATCCAGAGGCAACGCCACGGGGTGCTGTTCATCCACCCCCACCGGTAACTGTTCATCCAAACCCCCCAGCAACACTCACTGTGCATCCAGAGGCAGCATCGATCGGCTTCAGTTAGCAACAGTAGCGAAGGAATCGCTCGATCGGGTTTAGTTAACAGCCATCGATCGATAGCTCGGGTTCAGTAACACGTAGCCTGCAGTGCAATCGCTCGGGTTCAGTTAGAGCCCAAAGCCTTGCACGCACGCGCGTGCGTGTACGAGAGAAACACGCATCGCTCGGCCCCGACCACCCACCGTAACCGGGAACACCCCGATATTTTCCTCGCCCTCGCTTCAACCAAGGTTTTTTCCGTCATGGACGGCCCAAAGAATGTCATGCAACTGCGTCTCCGGCCCGCCCAGGACGAAAAGCCCATTTTCTGTCATGATTTTTTGTCATAGAAGTAGGACCCCACCACATCTATGATGATACCGTGTTTTGTCACAATTATCATAATAGAAGTGTCATAAGTATGACAGAAAAGATTTTCGTTCGGCCCAAAATGTCACGGATGTGTCTTTTTTTGTAGTGCAAGTTGTCGTTTCTTAAAGTTTGGGGCTGCGATGCTTATGTGAAAAAGCTTCAACCTGATAAGCTCGAACCCAAATCGAAAAAATGTGTCTTCATAGGATACCCAAAGGAGACTGTTGGGTACACCTTCTATCACAGATCCGAAGGCAAGACATTCGTTGCTAAGAATGGATCTTTTCTAGAGAAGGAGTTTCTCTCAAAAGAAGTGAGTGGGAGGAAAGTAGAACCTGATGAGGTAACTGTACCTGCTCCCTTATTCGCAAGTAGTTCATCACAGAAATCTGTTCCTGTGACTCCTACACCACTTAGTGAGGAAGCTAATGATGATGATCATGTAACTTCAGATCAAGTTACTACCGAACCTCGTAGGTCAACCAGAGTAAGATCCGCACCAGAGTGGTATGGTAATCCTGTTCTAGAGGTCATGTTACTTGACCATGACAAACCTACGAACTATGAGGAAGCGATGATGAGCCCAGATTCCACAAAATGGCTTGAGGCCATGAAATCTAAGATGGGATCCATGTATGAGAACAAAGTGTGGACTTTGGTTGACTTGCCCGATGATCGGCAAGCCATCGAGAATAAATGGATCTTCAAGAAGAAGACTGACGATGACGGTAATGTTACTGTCTACAAAGTTTGACTTGTTGTGAAAGGTTTTCGACAAGTTCAGGGAGTTTACTACGATGAGACTTTCTCACCCGTAGCGATGCTTAAGTCCGTCTGAATCATGTTAGCAATTGCTGCATTTTATGATTATGAAATTTGGCAAATGGATGTAAAGACTGCATTCCTAAATGGATTTCTGGAAGAAGAGTTGTATATGATGCAACCTGAAGGTTTTATCGATCCAAAGGATGCTAACAAAGTGTGGAAGCTCCAGCGATCCATTTATGGACTGCTGCAAGCATCTCGGAGTTGGAATAAACGTTTTGACAGTGTGATCAAAGCATATGGTTTTATACAGACTTTTGGAGAAGCATGTATTTACAAGAAAGTGAGTGGGAGCTCTGTAGCATTTCTAATATTATATGTGGATGACATATTGTTGATTGGAAATGATATAGAATTTCTGGATAGCATAAAAGGATACTTGAACAAGAGTTTTTCAATGAAATACCTCGGTGAAGCTGCTGATATACTAGGCATCAAGATCTATAGAGATAGATCAAGACGCTTAATTGGACTTTCACAAAGCACATACCTTGATAAAGTTTTGAAGAAGTTGAAAATGGATCAAGCAAAGAAAGGGTTCTTGCATGTGTTACAAGGTGTGAAGTTGAGTCAGACTCAATGCCCGACCACTGGAGAAGATAGAGAGAAAATGAAAGTTGTTCCCTATGCTTCAGCCATAGGCTCTATGATGTATGCAATGCAGTGTACCAGACCTGATGTGTGCCTTGCTATCAGTTTAGCAGGGAGGTGCCAAAGTAATCCAGGAGTAGATCACTGGACAGCGGTCAAGAACATCCTGAAATACCTGAAAAGGACTAAGGATATGTTTCTCGTTTATGGAGGTGACAAAGAGCTCATTGTAAATGGTTATGTCGATGCAAGCTTTGACACTGATCCGGATGACTCTATGTCACAAACCGGATACGTATTTATATTGAACGGTGGAGCTGTCAGTTGGTGCAGTTCTAAATAAAGTGTGGTGGCGGGATCTACGTGTGAAGTGGAGTACATAGCTGCTTCAGAAGCAGCAAATGAAGGAGTTCATATCCGATCTAGGTGTCATACCTAGTGCATCAGGTCCAATGAAAATCTTTTGTGACAATACTGGTGCAATTGCCTTGTCAAAGGAATCCAGATTTCACAAGAGAACCAAGCACATCAAGAGACGCTTCAATTCCATCTGCGATCAAGTCAAGGAGGGAGACATAGAGATTTGCAAGATACATATGGATCTGAATGTTGCAGACCCGTTGACTAAGCCTCTCTCACGAGCAAAATATGATCAGCACCAAGACTCCATGGGTGTTAGAATCATTACTATGTAATCTAGATTATTGACTCTAGTGCATGTGGGAGACTGAAGGAAATATGCCCTAGAGGCAATAATAAAGTTGTTATTTATATTTCCTTATATCATGATAAATGTTTATTATTCATGCTAGAATTGTATTAACCAGAAACTTAGTACATGTGTGAATACATAGACAAATAGAGTGTCACTAGTATGCCTCTACTTGACTAGCTTGTTGAATCAAATATGGTTAAGTTTCCTAGCCATAGACATGAGTTGTCATTTGATTAACGGGATCACATCATTAGAAAATGATGCGATTGACTTGACCCATTCCGTTAGCTTAGCACTTGATCGTTTAGTATGTTGCTATTGCTTTCTTCATAACTTATACATGTTCCTATGACTATGTGATTATGCAACTCACAAGTAACTGGGTGATTATAAAGGTGCTCTACAGGTGTCTCCGATGGTACTTGTTGAGCTGGCATAGATCGAGATTAGGATTTGTCACTCCGATTGTCGGAGAGGTATCTCTGGGCCCTCTCGGTAATGCACATCACTATAAGCCTTGCAAGCAATGTAACTAATGAGTTAGTTATGGTGCATTACGGAACGAGTAAAGATACTTGCCGGTAACAAGATTGAACTAGATATAGTGATACCGACGATCGAATCTCGGGCAAGTAACATACCGATGACAAAGGGAACAACATATATTGTTATGCGGTTCGACCGATAAAGATCTTCGTAGAATATGTAGGAGCCAATATGGGCATCCAGGTTCCGCTATTGGTTATTGACCAGAGAGGTGTCTCGGTCATGTCTACGTAGTTCTCGAACCTATAGGGTCCGCACGCTAAAACGTTCGCTGACTATATAGTATTATATGAGTTATGTATGTTGGTGACCGGATGTTGTTCGGAGTCCCGGCACGGACATGACGAGGAGCTCCGGAATGGCCCGGAGGTAAAGATTGATATATGGGATAATAGTGTTTGGTCTCCGGAAGGGGTTCCGGATGTTCCCCGAAATGTTTGGGTACGAGAACACTTTATTTGGGCCAAAGGGGAAAGCCCACAAGGCTTTTGGAAAGTGCAAAAGGAAGTTTTGCAGAGACCATAGGCTAGACGCCAGGAACCCTGGCGTCTAGGGGGTAGACGCCGGGAACCCTGGCGTCTAGCCCTAGAGTCCGTGTAAGACTCTTGCCTTTCGGGCAAAACCAATTTTGAGGAGGTTTTTACTCCAAGTTTCGACCCCAGGGCTCAACATATAAATAGAGGGGCAGGGCTAGCACCAAAGACAGATCAAGAAACACCAAGTCGTGTGCCGGCAACCCCGTCCCCTCTAGTTTATCCTCCGTCATAGTTTTCGTAGTGCTTAGGCGAAGCCCTGCGGAGATTGTTCTTCACCAACACCATCACCACACCGTCGTGCTGCCGGAACTCATCTACTACTTCGCCCCTCTTGCTGGATCAAGAAGGCGAGGACGTCATCAAGTTGAACGTGTGCTGAACACGTAGGTGCCGTACGTTCGGTACTTGATCGGGACGGATCGTGAAGGTGTACGACTACATCAACCGTGTTGATAAACGCTTCCGCTTTCGGTCTACGAGGGTACGTAGACACAATCTCCCCTCCCGCTGGTATGCATCTCCTAGATAGATCTTGCATGATCGTAGGAATTTTTTTGAAATTACTACGTTCCCCAACAATATTGCCACGTGGGTACTTGCTTAGTTGGTGGGTCGGCCGCTGAGCTGGGGCGGCGATGGGGTGGCAAGGCCTTGCGGTGGTCCTGCTGATATTCCCGGCAAGGGTCTTGCCGGGGCCTTGCGGGCGCCCCCGGCAAGAGTCTTGCCGGGGCCTTGCGGGCGCCCTCGGCAAGAGTCTTGCCGGGGCCTCGTGGGCATCCTCGGTAAGGAGCCCCACTATCGTCCTATCTTCTGGTTCCCATCTAGGCCTTGTAGGCCTTTTGTCTCCACAAAGATCTGCATGCCACCATGGAGTCTCCTCCCAAGCCTTGGTTCCAATGTGGTTGATGGCGTCGGAACCCCCGGGCTCAAGGGTGGCGGCTTTGCTGGTGTTGGGTAAGTTGCCCTGGCAAGGCTCTTGCCGGGGCTGTGTGGACCTTCCCGGCAAGGGTCTTGCCGGGGGGAAGCCCATCTTTCTGCCTCGCCCTTCTACGCCCCTAGTTGGGGTGCTGCTCTGGTGGTCTTGCATTTTTGCTTCCTTCCTCTGCCCCGCTAAGTGTGGCCGTAGGTGAGGCTCTAACTTCCCGTGCACAAGTGAAGGGGTACAAAAATAGGACCCCTACTTTTGTACACCGACAGGAGCCCCCGGGCCTGGGCCACACATAAGCGCGACGTGTTGTTGGGCTAGGCCCAAAACGGTGTGCGGGCATGCGGGGCTGAGTTTTACCATAGTAATTCCCTCGCCAGTTGCGCTTCCCCATGACCCGCGTTGAATGCGTGACATGGGGGTCGTGCGTGGAGTGACCGCAGCATGCTTGCGTCACCTCGCGGTTTTAATAGTAAAGAGACAGTCCGCATCCTTCCCATAAAAATAAAGGAAGCCGCAGGGGCGCGGCTCATTTACTAGGTGGACTCGGGTCGTGGCCATCATGGCACACGTGCCCCACGATCGCGGGGCGCAAAACGGCCGTTCCACTTGCCATCTGAATCCTGGCTCGCCCGCCACGTGTCCCCCATGCCTCGGGGAGGGCAGGTAGTGGACACAGAGGGTACGGGCTTTAATGCTGGGGCGGGGGGCCGGGCGCCACTGATTGGAGCAGCGGGTCGGTCATGTTTCCTCGCGCCCCCGGCGGCTGGATTGGTTGATTGGGGCACCCGCTCTTAGGTTTGCTTGGCCCCGTCCCCTATAAAAAGGGGAGAGGGGCAGCGCCTTCCCACATTCATCCTCTTCCAGTTCGATCTCTTATCTCCCCTTGTCATGGCGAGAGGGCGCGGTCGTGGCCGTTCTTCTGTGGCGGCGACCAGGTCTTCCTCCTGTCAGAGAGCTGCGGCGGTAAAGGAAGAGCGGGACGGCCAAGGTGAAGGCCACGCTCGAGGCAGAGGCACCGAACAGGGCCGTGGTCGGCGAGGCGGTTGAGGGAGAGGTGGGCGCGGAAGGGGGACACCCACGTCGTCATCGTCTCCGTCACCATCTCCTCCACCATCACCTCCTGCTTCATCAAGCGGCCATGTCGGGGACACGGCACTAGAGTTCATCCTGCAGTTGCGTGAGCCGCCGCGCAGCCGCCTCCATCTTCCCGAAGCGTTTGCAAGGGTGCTGGAGATTGACAAGCCACCGAGGTTGATGTCGGATCACGGGTTCCGGCAAAACCCTCAAGGTTCGAACACTGGGGTGCGCGCGGAGACTTCCACCCTACCGATCTACGCCCTAGCTCGCTAAGATCTCGCGGATGAACTCGACGAACTCACAACACAAAGACACAAGATTTATACTGGTTCGGGCCACCGTTCTGGTGTAATACCCTACTCCAGTGTGGTGTTGGTGGATTGCCTCTTGGGCTGATGATGAACAGTACAAGGGGAAGAACAGCCTCCTGAGGGAAGGGGTGTTCTTGTGCTTGGAGAACTTGTGTGCGTGTGGTGCCTCGCAATGGGTTATCAGATACCCTACTGTGCTGGCTAGTTCTACTTATATAGGCCCTGGTCCTCTTCCCAAATATTGAGCAGGAAGGGAGCCAACAACGGCCAATTTCAAAGGGGACAGCTAGTACAGCTTATCCTGACAAAAGTGGTCTTCGCCTGCGAAAGGCTCAGGTGGTGACGCCGTCTTGGGCTCCATGGTGACCTCCGTCCTGCCGTCCTGTGGGTCTTGGTCTTGTTGCACTGATATGGAAACCTTTGCTTGATGCCTCGGTACTCCGCGCCTATGCTTGCCTCCTTAGCACCAAAGAGGAAACAAGGACGCTGCGCCCGCTGGCGCCCGCCTGATCTTGATCGTCATGGCTCACATCACGAGAGCCTCGCAAGGTTTGCCCTGCCTTGATCTCTCCGCTCCTCGCGAGGCAGTCTAGTGAGGCCGCTCCTGAGGAGGTCTTGTGTCGTCCGCCTTGCGAGGTTCTTAAATGCCTCATTGATGAAGATGGGATGTACAGGCCTGCTAGCACAGCCACGCCGTGGGCCTCAGGTAGGCAAGTCTGGGGACCTCCATTCCCAGAACACCGACAGTAGCCCCTGGGCCCAAGGCGTGCTCGGGCTTGGCTTCGGGCGAAGCCAAAGGTCAAGCGCGGAGCACCGCGGGCCCCAAAAGCCTGCGGCCTTGGTCGACGCGTGGCGGTTGATTGGATGTGGGTGTTTTCGCTTCCCCACGCTGCCTCGGCAACTGCTCGACTTGACAAAAGACTGGCGCGGATAGCGCTTGCCTTCACTGTTCCCTTTTGCCTTGCCTTAGATCCCGTTTCTTGCTCCTCGCTGCCGATATCTCCAGATCAGCTCCAATCTTGCTCCGCATCTGCGTCCTATGTCGCCGCGCAAGGTCAAGCCCTCCTCGGCGCCTGCTTGGTACGCGCCTGCTCTCGATGCGACCAGTGTCTCAGAGAAGAGCCTTGCCTCCACGCGCTTGCTGACGGCGGCGAGAGCAACGTGGGGGGGGGGGGAAGACGGAGCTCCGGCTTGCCTCCGACGTGCCGGAGCCTGAGGGAAGCACCTTCTTCCCCTTCTTCATGAGCAGCGTCACTGCCGGGTTGGTTCCCCCCTTTTCTGATTTCTTTTTCGAGGTCCTCAACCACTTTGGGCTGCAGGCGCCGCATCTCCATCCCAACTCTATCCTCCTCTTATCCATCTTCGGTTACTATCGCGGGGCGTATCTGGGCGTGATGCCGTCCGTGGCTCTACTGTGCCAGTTCTTCTTTCTTCGCGACAGCGATGGTCACATCTCCAGGTGCACCAATTTCATCCCATCTGGCAAGGCCAACTCGATCTCGAACACCGGGAAGAGGGTTGACAACTTCCAGGCCAAATGGGTCATGATGGACGCCAAGTGCGTCCACCCGCGCTTGGCATTGCCGATGGAGGCACCCCAGCCTAACAAGGGGTGGCCTCGTGCAGAGCTCGCTGACGAGCGGGCGTCGTCGGTGTTGGCGCAGATCCAGACCGACCAGAAGCCGGGCAACGCGAAGGCGGCGAAGGTCACAGGGGCCATGCTCCTGAGGGAATTCCTGATGTTGCGCGTCGCCCCGCTCGAGGCGCGTGCGCGCCCCTTGTGGAAGCTTGGAGATGAAGAAGACGAGACCTGCCTGAGGCCGGGGGCCCTGCCTGACAATGAATTGATTGCTGTCCTGCGCCTCCTGGTTGGGTACAACCAGGAGTACCCGCCGAGTGCCTTCACTCCCTTGTTCCTCCGCAAGGACTGGGAGCCAATCGTGGCCTCCAGGCCGACCTTTGACGCGCGCGGGCTGGTGCCGCCCGCATTCTCCGGAGCCCCCGCGGCGCCGAAGCTAGCGGAGCTATCTTTTGACTAGTCCCGCGGGGGGAAAGAAGAGGAGGAGGACTCGGGGGGCGACCCCCGAGGAGATGGGGGAAAACTCCCCCTTGAGCAAAGCTGAAATCCTCCACGCCCTTCCTGACGACGCCGAAGTCGATGCCCGCCAGGAGGGGGAGAACCGCCCGTCATCCCGACAAAGAGCAGGTCGTCACTGATTCCTCGGGATGCTGCCTCCGTCTTGACGCTGCCCGGAGCTGCCTCCGGCCCTTCTGCTGCGCCGTCTTCTGCTCCCGGAGTCCGCGCGCCCACACCTCAGGCTTCAAGGCTTTCAGGCTTCAAGCTTCCCAAGTGGAGGGTGGAATACGCCGCGGTGGATCAGTAAGTGTTTCGAGCTTCGCCTTGCTTCTGCTTATACTTGCTATTTCCTAATGCTCACCCTTGGTTGATCAGGCCGGTGCCTTCGGCGAAGAAATGGAAGGAGGACACGTCGGCCGCGCCCCCCTCTGCGGAGAAAGGAGGCGGCAGCACTCGCACCTCCCCAGCCCGGTCGCCCTAACGAGGCCAAGGGAGACAACATCGGGAGGAGTCAGCCCCCGTGGCCCCGCTGGCTCCGGAGGTGCCGGCACCTGGCTCGGCTGATGAGATCCCAAAGGCTCTGGAGCCCTTGATCTCCCACGCCCAGGTAACGACGTCGTCCCCTCCTTCTGCCGCGCTTCTGGCCCCAGGTTCTTCTGCTTCCTCCACCACCCTGGAGCGTGTTCTTTCGGAGATGGCTCAGCTGCGGGAAGATCTTCTGGGCGCGGACCCACGCCTGGTAGCCGGGCGCCTGGAACTGGCCTCCAGGTGGCTTCACTCTGACTCGGCGGTCCGAGCGACGTTGAGCCAGGCCGCGGCGTCCTCTGAGAAGGAAAAGCAGAGCGCCATCAAAGCCGCGGCTGATCGCGACGCGGCACTGTAGGACGCCGAGGCCGCCCGCGGCCGCTGCCAAGAGCTGGCGAATGAGCTGAAGCGTCTGCGTGACCAACACGCGGAAAAAGCACGCGGCCGCCAGGTGAAGGAGGAGGAGATGAGGGCCCGGGAGGATGCCATCACGTACCGTGGCGCCAAGTTGGAGGAGCTGGAGAAGGCGCAGGCTGCTGAGCGCAGCCGGCTGGAGGAGCTGGAGCGGGAGGCGAAGGCGAAGGAGGCCGATCTTGACGCCAAGACGAAGGTCCTCGCTGACGACCACGCGACCTTCGCTGATCTCGAGGAGAGATCTCGCGTGGCACTGAAGACGCTCTACGAGAACGGCTAGGAGAGGCCGCTGGCCAGCGATGAGGACGGCCCTGCCCAGCTGCTTCCCTTCTTGGTGAAGTCGCTCGAGGAAGTTGTGGGGGGCGTCGGTCCCATGGCAGAGGCGGAGGCTCGTGTTCTTTCTTCAGCCGCGTTGACTCGCGTTTTCAGCCACCTACACCTTCGCGACCCCAGTGTCGGAGTAAATGGCCACGGGTAGCCTAACCGACTCCCCTTGGCTCTTCGAAAAATTATCAGGCCATTCGAGCCTTCAAGTATACAGAGCATAGGGCCGCCTTCCCCGTGCCGGCTATCCCCAGGGCCGACTACCAGAAGGCGACCCGGCCTCAGAAACCCTCCCCAGGAAAGCTACGAGATGGCCGACTCCAGGAAGCCAGCCCCAAGAGGACCGACTCCCAGAAGCCGGCCATGAAGAAAGCCGACTCCCAGAAGCCGGCCAAGACTGCACCCACCAAAACTGCATCCACATAACGGTGATAAGACGGGGCGTGGCCGCAGTATAGCCAACTACCCCCGAACCCCGGAGCAGGCATGGCCACAGGGCGCCGTACGGGCCAGCCATCTCCCGTCCGGCGCGGCACTGTAGCCATGTTGACCTCGATGTCACCCACGACAGGCGCTAGTACGGCCCGCGGGCAGCGGGCCCCCTTAGCCAGAGAGACACTCGAAGGCGGCCCGGCCTCCCCTAGTCGGCCAGGGGCGTAGCCGGCTCCCAATAGCCGGCTACCTCCCTCCCTCGAAACATGTGCCTCATTAAGGAGACAAGACGAGGTGAGGCTACAGTGAGAGCCCGCAAGGCGGCGGCACTGTAGCCACGCTTACCTCGACAAAGCCCTCGTCATCAGAGGCGAGATAACAGTAACCAGCCGTCGACAAGGCCCCCAAGCGGTGGGGCCGGCCTGTCGGCCAAGAGGCCGGCAGCCGGCGGGCCCCAATGGCCGGCGGAGAAGCCGGCGAGCATAGACACTGACGGCTGGGACCCGCGCACAGCCGGATTACCATTGTACCCCTTGGGGGTAGGCCTATATAAGCCCCCTGGGGCACCCATGCAAAGGGTTGATCTCATAGAGTTTCACACACCACATAGAGAGAAAAGGAGAGCTAGCCTTGCCCTTCTTCTTCCTCTAGCCAAACAGCACAAGGAGCACTTGTAGCTACTTGTATTGATCTAGTGATCATGCGGAGACCCCGCAGAGCAGGACTAGGGGTGTTATCTCCATGGAGAACCCCAAACCTGGGTAAGATCCACGGGCGTGCATGTCTTCGCCTTATCCTGTTTCCAGGCACCGACGATGTCTTACTGGCTCCCACAATGATAAGCCATCCGTTGGCATATGTCGCACCTACCACCCGACATTTGGCGCGCACCGTGGGGCCAGGTGCACCGTCGTCCGGAGACCTGTTCTGGACGGGAACCCTTTTCCTCCCCCGCGAGCATAGCCAGCCTGCTACGCCTGTCGGGTGGTTGGTGCGACATATGCCAAAGGATGGCTTATCATTGTGGGAGCCAATAAAACGTCGCCGGTGCCTGGAAACGGGATGAGGCGAAGACATGCACGCCGGCGAATCTTACCCAGGTTCGGGGCTCTCCGAGGAGATAACACCCCTAGTCCTGCTCTGCGGGGTCTCCGCATGATCACTAGATCGATAAGGGGTAGCTACAATCGCTCCTAGAGCTGTTGGGATCCAGGGAGAAGAAGAACTGGGCTAGCTCTTGCTTCTCTCTATCTATGGTGCGTATGTGTGTGTTGTGTTTGGAAGCCAAACATGCAGGGGTGCGAACCCTTTGCATGGGTGCTCCGGGGGGTTTATATAGGCCTACCCCCGGGGGTACAATGGTAATCCGACTGGGACCTGGTCCCAGCCGTCAGTGTCTACGCTCGCCGGCCTCTCCGTCGGCTGCTGGGTCCTGCTGGCTGGTGGGTCCCGCTAGCTGCCGGCTACCTGGTCGACAGGCCGGCCCCACCGCCTAGGGTTTTGTCGGCGGCTGCTTACTGTAGCCGCGCCTCTGATGATGAGGGCTTTGTCGGGGTGAGCATGGCTACAGTGGGCCGCCTCGGGGGCTATCACTGTAGCCTCACCCCGTCTTGTCTCCTTAATGGGGCTCCTGCTTCGAGGACGGGAGTGGCCGGCTTCCGGAGGCCGGCTATACTCTTGGCCGACTAGGAAGAGCAGGGCCGCCTTCACGCCTCTCTCTGACAGAAGGGGCCCGCAGTCCTTGGGTCGTACAGGAGTGGGTCGTGGATGACGTCGTAGCTGGCGTGGCTACAGTGCCGGGCCGCACGGGAGACACCCCCCCGTACGGCCTTCTGTAGCCATGCCTGCCTCGGGCTTAGGGGGTCGTGGGCCGCACTGTGGCCATGCCCCGTCAAGTCGTCGTTATGTAGAAGTGGTTGTGATCTTGGCCTGCTTATGGGAGTCGGCATCCTTCTTGGCCGGCTTCTTGGAGTCGGTGAGGCTGGGTCGCCTTCCGGGAGTCGGCTTTAGTGCTAGCCGGCCGGGGTAGGCGGCCCAAACACTTGGAGTGCTTGAAGGCCCAAAGGCCTGATAAATTTTCTGAAGAGCCAGGGGTAGTCGGTTAGGCTACCCGTGGTCGTTTACCCCGACAATAGTCCCCGAAGCTGATTGGGCTTCGAGGGGGAGTGGGGTTCAAGAAGCTCGGTCAGCTTCCTATCGTGACAAGCCGGCAGCTGGGAGCCGGCCTTGGTGCAGGCGCGCCGCCTTTAGTCAAATTCTTCTGGAGTCGGGGGGCAGGAACCCGCAGGCTCGTGCACCGGGCCGCGGGCCGGCCTCGGGCCGTGGCGTGCCACGTGGCCGGAAAGCCTGCCAGCCCACGCGCGTGACGGGACGTCGCCGCAGGGAGGGGGCCCGCCACGTCCGCGCCCCGGCCCAGGCGCGGATCCTTTGTATCCCGAAACCGCCCGCACGTTCCGTGCGGCAGTTTCGTCTCGCACTTATGCGTAATAAACGCGGGACGTGGGGGGAGTGGGTGCAGTTAATCCCACGTCCCCCCCACGTCCGCCCTCTTCGGCCGCGTGAGGATATAAGTAGGGGGAGGTGGAAGGCGGCAGACCCTCGCACGCTCCTCCTATTCCCTTCGTCTTCTCGCCTTGCTCGTTCTTGCGACAGCGCCTCGCCGCCGCGCTCTTCCTTCGCACGCTCCTCCGCCGCCGTGCCAGCTTCTGCTATGCCTCCCCACGTAGAGTAGCTCGGCGGGGATTGGGATGGCTCCATCGTTCACAACGACCACATCGACTTCCTCCGCGACACCCGGCGTCTGCGCAGCGCAGACAAAGTGGAGGTCCGCCTGGTGCCGGAGAAGGAGGTCAGGCCGGCGCCGCGGGAGGGCGAGTGGGTGGTCTTCCGCTCGCACTTCCTGCGCGGCTTCGGCCTGCCAGTGAGCGCCTTCTTCCGCTCCTGGTTGGACTTCTATCAACTCCAGCCGCACCACCTCACCCCCAACGCGGTGGTGCTGCTGTCGGCCTTCGTCACCCTATGCGAAGGCTATCTTGGCGTCCTCCCCACCCTCGAGCTCTGGGGGGAGTTCTTCCAGTCAAAGTTGGGCACGCGCGTGAGGGGCGTGCCGGCTCAGACCGGTGCCTTCATCGCGTCGCAGAGATCAGGCGCCGACAACCCCTTCCCCGTCATCACGCTGATCCAATCGGTGAAGAACTGGCAGAAGTCATACTTCTATGTGTGGAGCATCGCTCCCCGAGGTGACTACCTCAACCTGCCGGCTTACGTAGCCGGCCCGCCGGCGGGAAGGCTGCCCCAGTGGTCCTTCCGGGCGGTGACGCTGTCGCAGGGAGGAAACACCGCCATCGCCCGCCTGCGGGTGATGGTCCAGTCGGAGGGCCTGACGGGGCCCGACCTCCTGGCCGCGTTCGTCACACGCCGGGTCCTTCTGCTCCAGAGCCGGCCTCATCTGATCTGTCAGATGAGCGGCCCGCTCGATCCGAGCCGGATGTGTACCAAGGAGATGCCGCGGCCTGACGCCGCCGACATGGTGAACTACCTCGCCAATTGCCAGCTTTCCGATGACTGGCAATTTGGCAAGGAGCCATACAGCCGCGCCAATCCTCCGCCTACGGTACGCTTCCTTTGTCTTTTTCTCTTTCTCTCTCTCAGCTTTGTCGCCAAGTTCCTTTGGGCCGACTCTAACTTAGTCGGCTCGCTCTTTTTGACAGAGTCCTCTGCTTCGGCCGGCCGGCGGGGCGGACGCGGAGCGCCGCTTCGTCCCCGACCGGACCGAGCACGACCAGGAGGACCCCGACTTGGGGGCAGTCCATATGGAGGACGCCGCCGAGCCGGCTGGCGGTGAAGCAGGCGGCTCCGGGTTTACCGCTACCTTTGAGGACTGGCTAGACGAGGACGAAGCCGAAGCCGTCCCGCCCCGCCAGCCGGCCCCCGGACGCGGCGCGGGCTCTTCCGGCGCGTAGCCTGCTCGGGGTAGAGGCCAGAAACGTCGCGCCACCCAGGGCATGTTCGGCAGCCGGACGAAGAAGCCTAGGGGTGGGGCGGCGGCCACCAGGCGGGAAGAGGCGGCCGCGAAGGCGGCTCGCTTCCGCAAGGTGGTGAAGCAGCCGCAGACGGTATCGGCGTAAGTTCTCTCTTTCTTCGTACTGTCCTTCTCTCTTTCCTTTGATGGTTCTTGAGTCTTCGTCTTCTTTTTCAATGGTCAGGGCTCCGCTATCACTTGAGCGGGCGGACGCCGGCTCCGTCATCGAGTCGCCAGGGGGCTCTGGGAGCACCACCCGCCGCGTAGATCCCCGCGCCGCCCTCCTGGAGGCGACAGAAAGGAATGCGCGGGAGGCGCGGGAGGAGCAGGAAGCGCGGGAGGCGGAGGCACAGAGGGCAGCCGCCGCCCAGGCGGCTCGGGAGGAGGAAGCGGCGAAGGCGCTCGCCGAGGCCGCAGCCAAGGCCCAGGCAGAGGCCGAGGCCGAAGCGGCGGCAGGGGAGGCCTTGATGGTCACCCCCCTGCGCACCATGGCGCCCAGGGACGTGGATCCCTCGCCGGGGGGAGCCAGCGGTTCCCAGCCGGGGCTGGGAGGGAGCGGTGACGACGTCGTCATCTTGGGGGAGGCGCCGGGACCGACTCCTCCGACTAGGACGACCCAAGGCCGCCAGCCTGAGCCTGCGCCCGCACAGTCGGCGGGGGGTGAGCCGGCCACGGGGGCTGAGGTGGCGGTCCGGGTTCCGCCAAGCCGGCGTGGGGGGAAGGCCGCGGCTGAACCGCAGAAGGCTGCGTCGGAGCCACAGCCGGCCGTGGGCTCCAGCTCGTCGGCCCAAGACGCGAAGGCGGCCAGCGCTACCTCGGGGTGGACGCCGGGTGGAGTGTCGGCCGTGGTGAACGTCTCCGCGCAAGACGTCCGGACCCGGCTGCAGAGCCAAGCCGCGGCGCTGAGGCAGTTCACCGACGAATTCCTCGCCACGCGGGCAGCCATCCGGGTTAGTATTCTCATCTTGCTCTTTTTTGAACTTGATTTCTCTCGTGGGGGCGCGTCAGCGCACCCACTGGGTGTAGTCCCCGAGTTCCGAGTCGGCTGCTGAACAGGCGGCTTGGAACTTCTTGGAGATTTTTGTTCTTGCTGCTTTTGTTCTCACGTCGGTCTTTTGTTAGTCTTGCAGGACTACCACAATCTCCGAGCGGCCGCCTTCAACTCCCAGGCTCGGGAGTTGACTCAGAAGACCGCCGATCTCACGGAAAGCCGAGGTACGTGACTTGACCTTTTTCTCATGTGGGGGCACGTCAGCGCACCCACTGGGTGTAGTCCCCGAGATTCGGGCCGACTGCTGAGCAGTCGGCTCGGATCTTCCTTGATCATTCCTTATTGTTCTTCTTTTCCTTCTATCTCTGCAGCGGCCAACGCCAGTCTGAGGGCGCAGCTGGGGGAGTCCCAGACTGCTCTTCGTGCCAAGGACGCGGAGCTCGCCGCCTTGGTGCAGGAGCGCGACCGCCTGGTCAAGAAGCTGGCCGACCAGGAGGAAGGCCACAAGGCTGCGCTGAAAGTTGCGCAGGATCGCGAGGCCGCCCTTCAGGCCGAGTTCGAGACGGAGGTGGCCGGCTGGGCGGAGGTCAAGCAGACTCTGGTCTCTGGCTATGGCCAGATTGAGGACCTGGTTGACGGTAGGTCATCTACCCCTTCGTCCTTTCTTGCCATCTGCCATTTGACTTGTTTTTCTGATTTTGGTGTTTTTCTTTCCTTTCCTTCTTCTCGCAGAGTACTTCCCCGGCTATTCCACTGCCGCCAACCAGGCCGTCGAAGCCCGTCGCCAGGCGAAGAGGCAAGCCGGCTTCGAGATCTCGCCAACCGCCGGCCGCTCGCTGGAGGAGCAGCTCCTAGCGATCCAGGCTCGTATCCAGCCGGCTCACAGGCTGCTCCGCCGGCTTCAGCGTGCCGGGTCGGCGGTCTTGGACGCCCTCTGGCCCGGCCAAGTAGTCCCGCGCACTCCCAGTCGGACCGCCGACTGGCTGGAGGTGGCCGTCGGCCGCTTCGAGGCTTGGAAGGCGTCAGCGGCTCGCTCCGGCGCCAGGCGGGCGCTGGAGTTCGTCAAGGCCTGGTATCCCGGCTTGAACCTGGACCAGCTGTCGACCTGGCGGCAGCAAGCCGACACGGAGCTGGAGCCGGCGCGGCCGGCCATCATTCGGCGAGCTTCGGCGATCGCCGACTACACCGACACCAACGTCTTCGCCCCCGAGGTGGACGACAATGGAGTCGCCCAGCCGGAAGATTGGTTCGGGCTGGACCCGGCGCATGGCGAGGACTCGGCGGAGGAGATCGACTCCAGCGACGATGGTGAGGAGGAGGAGGAGGAGGGTGAGGACGCCGAGCCGGCTGGTGGAGAAGCCGGCCAGCCTGACCGCGCCTCCAGCACTACGTCGCGTGCGAGTGCGTCTCCTGCCACGGGAGGTGGTCAAGCCGGGACCAACTAGGCGGCCACTCCTTTGGCCGGCGGGCTGCCTTCATCGACCAGCTCGGCCTCCAAGTCGCGCCTTAGTCTTCTTTCTTTTATTTTCCTGTCTTGTTACTTTTGAACAATGTTTGGTTAAGTCTGCACAATTCCACCCACTGGGTGTATTGAAACTCAAGTCTGTTGCCAGCCTTTAGGCGGCTTTATGTATATAAGCTATGCAATCGGTTTTTCCTTGTACTTTCGCTTTTTGTCCTTCTGCTTTTTTCCTTTGCCACCCTCCCTTGGTTGTCGCCTCCCTAGTCAAACAGTTGCTCTGCAATCTGTAGCCGGGGGGTGCCTGGCCGATTGGGGTGGGGGAAGTACTTTTAGCTCTGCTGGACTTAAGCTAAGTTTTTTAGGAAGCCGGCCAACCGGCTGCTGTGACAGCCGGCAGGCATATATGGAACCCGTCTTTTTGCTATATAGGTTAGTTGTTCCTTAGCCGTTTTTCGTGTGGGCGTCCTTTCTGTCTTCTCTCTTGCTAGTCGGACAGTCAGTTCTTTGAGCTGCGACTTTCAACAAGAGAGGACTTGGGAGCCGGCGCACTACTTTGCTGACTTCGGGAAGAACTTAGAATATAGCTCAAGGCGGCCAGTCCCCGGGCCGACTAGTCGGACCCGGTGCCGGACAAGATTTCAAAATGTAATAATACATTCATGGATATGACACTCGTCATTCATAGATAAATAAAAGGCAGTCCCCGAGTACTGTTCGGGGGGCCTGTTGGTTTGTAACTTAATACAAAAAAGGGGTAGCGTGATACATACTGCTTTTCAGCTGTAAAATCGTCTTAGGAGATTTGCGTTCCATGGTCGCTCCGACTCCTTGCCGGAGTCGTCTCTCTTGCGTGCTCTTGGCTTTTGCGCGTCTATTAAGTAGTAGGAGTCGTTGCCGAGTGCCTTGCTGACGACGAAGGGGCCTTCCCAAGGGGCCGAGAGCCTGTGCTGGCCGGCTATTCGCTGGATCAGCTGGAGCACAAGGTCGCCCTCTTGGAAGGATCTTGGCTTGACCTTGCGGTTGTAGTAGCGGCGCAGGCCTTGCTGGTAGATGGTGGACCGGCTGAGGGCCAACAGCCGGCCTTCTTCCAGTAGGTCGACGCCGTCTTCTCTTGCTTCTTTGGCTTCCTCCTCCGTGTACATGGTTATCCGAGGCGAGTCGAACTCGATGTCTGTTGGGATGACAGCCTCGGCACCGTACACAAGGAAGAATGGAGTGAAGCCGGTTGACTTGTTGGGTGTAGTGCGCAGACTCCAGAGGACAGCCGGCAGCTCTTCGAGCCAGCAGCCGGCCGATCGCTCCAGTGGTACAACCAATCGGGGCTTGATGCCGGAGAGGATAAGTCCATTTGCTCGCTCGACCTGGCCGTTTGACTGCGGGTGGGCAACGGACTCTAAGTCCAGTCGGATGCCCTGTGTTGCGCAGAAACGTGCCAGTGCGCCTTTGGCGAAGTTCGTGCCGTTGTCGGTGATGATGCTGTGCGGTACGCCGTACCGAGTAGTGATGTCGGTGATGAATGTTACGGCAGTCGGCCCGTTCAGTTTCTTAATTGGCTTGGCTTCAATCCACTTTGTGAACTTGTCCACAGCAACGAGCAGGTGTGTCATGCCACCGCGGGCTGTCTTGAAGGGGCTCACCATGTCCAGTCCCCAAACGGCAAAAGGCCAGGTGAGGGGAATGGTCTTGAGGGCGGAAGCCGGCAGGTGTTGTTTGGAACTGAAGACTTGACATCCTCTGCAGCTCTTCACTATTTCTTTAGCATCCTCCAAGGCAGTCGGCCAGAAGAACCCATGGCGGAAAGCCTTGGCCACGAGGGATCTTGAGGCGGCGTGATGGCCGCATTCGCCTTGGTGGATGTCTTTGAGGATTGCCACTCCTTTTTCTGGCTCGACGCAAGGCTGGAAGACTCCAGTGACGCTGCGCTTCACAAGATCCCTGTTGATTATTGTTTATGCTGCGGCTCGTTGTTGCACTAGTCTTGCTGCGATCTCGTCAGCCGGCAGCTCTCTGCTGACTAGGAACTTGAGGATGGGCTGGGCCCATGAGGGAGCTGTGACTTCTTCTGCTGTTAATGTGGCCACCATGACTCGGGTGGGTGGGCTGGGTGTTGTGTTGGAGTCGGCCATCGCTTCTTGTGTCGTTGTAGTCCCCGGGCCGACTGCTGCAGTCCCCAGGCCGGGTTCTGAGGTCCCTGGGCCGGGTGCGACTACGTCAGTCCCCGGGGCAGTCGTCGAAGTCCCCGTGCCGCCTGCGGGATTTCTTGAGCCGGATCCGGCTGTTTCTGGCGCAGGCGGTACGAAGATGGAATCCGACTCTGGAGACGGCTTGATGGATGGCTTGAGGAGGCGTTGGAGGGAGACGCCAGTCGGTATGGCTTGTCGGGTGGAGCCGATCCGTGCTAGGGCATCTGCTTGGTCGTTGTCGGCCCTTGGCACGTGAAGGAACTCGCACCCTTCAAAGTATCCGCTCATCTGCTGGACGAGGAAATGGTAGCTTGCCATGTTTGCGTCCTTGGCATCCCAGTCGCCAGATGATTGCTGGACCACCAAGTCTGAGTCGCCGTAGCATAGGATCCGGCGTATGCTGAGCTCTTTGGCTAGCCGGAGCCCATGTACGAGCGCCTCGTACTCGGCCACGTTGTTGGAGGCGGCGAAGTGGATCTGCAGCGTGTACTTGAGCTTGTCGCCTTTGGGAGAGGTGAGGACGATGCCGGCTCCCAAGCCGGTGCGCATCTTGGACCCGTCAAAGTGCATCCGCCAATGGGTAGAGTCGGGAGCCGGCGGTAAGTACTGGGTCTCGGCCCAGTCGACGAGGAAGTCGGCCAATGCTTGCGACTTGATGGCGGTGCGGGGTTGATAGAAGATCGTGTAGGGCGCCAAGGTAATGGCCCATTTGGCCACCCGGCCAGATGCATCCCGGCTGCCTATGATCTCGGCGAGCGGGGCAGTGCACACGACCGTGATGGGGTGCTCTTGGAAGTAGGGCTTCAATTTCTTTGCAGCGAAGTACACCCCATAGCACATCTTCTGGTAGTGCGGGTAGTTTTGCTTCGAGCTAGACAGTACCTCGCTGAGATAGTAGACCGGCCTCTGGACCAGCTGGGCTCGGCCTTCCTCCGGGCGCTGGACCACAACAACAGTGCTGACGACTCGGCTTGTCACGGCGATGTAGAGGAGCATGGGCTCCTTCTCAGTCGGCGCAGCCAGGACAGGCGGAGTGGTCAACATTTTCTTCAACTCATGGAAGGCTTGGTCGGCTTGATCATTCCACTCCAAGTGGGTGGACTTCTTCATGAGTCGGTACAGGGGGAGGGCCTTCTCTCCTAGTCGGCTGATAAAACGGTTCAGGGAGGCTAAGCAGCCAGTGAACTTCTGCACATCTCGCAGCTTGGTGGGAATCTCCATCCTCTCGATGGCTTTGATCTTGACAGGGTTGCACTCAATGCCGCGTTTGGAGACCAGGAAGCCTAGCAGCTGGCCGGCTGGCACTCCGAACACGCACTTCTCGGGGTTGAGCTTGATCTGGAATCGGCGCAAGTTGGCGAATGTTTCCTTCAGGTCTTCCAGCAAGGTACCGCGCTTCTCTGTCTTCACCACAATGTCGTCTACGTAGACGTGGGCATTTCTGCCGAGTTGTTTCAAGAGACATTTCTGCATGCAACGCTGAAAAGTGGCACCGGCGTTTCTCAAGCCGAATGTCATTGTCAGGTAGCAGAAAGCTCCAAAGGGTGTGATGAAGGCAGTCTTCAGGCGGTTAGCTGGGTCCAACTTGATCTGATGATACCCTGAGTATGCATCCAAAAAACACAACAGCTCGCATCCGGCTGTGGAGTCTATCACTTGGTCAATCCGTGGCAAAGCAAACGGATCCTTTGGGCAGGCCTTGTTCAAACTTGTGTAGTCTATACACATGCGCCACTTGTTATTCTTCTTCAAAACCAGAACTGGATTGGCAAGCCATTCTGGAAAGAACACTTCCATGATGAAGCCGGCTGCAAGGAGCCGGGCTATCTCTTCTCCCACGATTCTTCGCTTCTCTTCTGATAGTCGGCGGATGGGTTGCCTGACCGGCTTCGCATCAGCTCGGACATGTAACTTGTGCTCGGCGAAATCCTTCGGGACACCCGGCATGTCCTTTGGGGACCATGCAAAGATGTCTCGATTCTCACGGAGGAAGTCGGCGAGCTCGCCTTCCTATTTACTGTCCAAGTTCGCCCCAATCACGGCGAACCTCTCCGGGTGTTCCGGGTCTAGAGGTATCTTCTTTGTCTCTTTCGCAGGCTGGAAGGAGCCCTGCGCATCACAGTCCTTGGGGTTGGGGGACAAGGCCGGCTGCTTGCCGGCCATGGCCACAACCCGCTCCAACATCTTCTCTTCGGCCACCACGAGGGACTCGGCCAGCCGGCTACTGGCCATGGCGCACTCGATGGACTTCTTGTAGTCGCCGGCTACCGTGATGATCCCCTTCGAGCTCGGCATCTTCATCTTCAGGTAGGCATAGTGGGGCACAGCCATGAACTTGGCCAAAGCAGGTCGGCCAAGTAGTGCATGATAGGGGCTCTCCAAATCCACCACCTCGAACCATATTGCTTCTCGGCGAAAGTGATCTTTGTCTCCGAAGAGAACATCCATCTTGATCTTGCCGATTGGAGAGTAAGATAGGCCGGGTACGATACCATGGAAAACAGTGCGGCTCGGCATGAGCTGCTTTGCTTTGATGTTCAGCTTGTCCATGGTGTCGCGGTACAGTATGTTGATACTGCTTCCGCCGTCTATCAGGACGCAGGAAAATCTGGCGGCTCGCCTCTCCGTCGCAAGGGTGACGTCCAAGACCATAGCATAGGAGCCAGGCGAAGGCATCACCTCTGGGTGGTCGGCCTGGCTCCAGCTGATGGGCTTTTCCGACCAGTGCATGAATTCGGCGGTGCTAGAAGCGACTGCGTTTACTTCTTGGCGTTGCCGGCATCGGCTGCGCTTGTTGTCGACTTGACTCATGAAGACGACGTAGGCGTCGTGCGCTTCGGGGAACTCGTCTTGGATGGCGCCGACTGCCGGCCGGGCCGCCGGCTGCTGGGGAGCTGGAGGCGGCGGGCCGGGAGGCGGAGGCGGCCCCATCCCTTCGCCCTTGGTGATGCGGGTGAGCCAGTGGCACTTCCGTGTTGTATGGTCGGACGGCTTCGCGCCGCTGTGGAACTTGCAGGGAGCATCGAGTGCTTGCTCGTAGGAGAAGGACGGCTGCCAGGGCGGCCGGCCACCCTTCTTCTTGGGAGCGGGCCGCTCTTCGGGCTGCTCGTCTTCAATGGTGGCCACCTGCCGACTGGAGGAAGTCGGCATGGGGCCCTTGCGCTTGTGGTCGTTCTGGTAGGGGCGCCGGTTAGGGTCGCCAGCCGGCGTCTTGGGAGCCGGAGCAACTACTTTCCCCGAGGCATCCACTCGGAGCTCGGTCTTCATGGAGGAGTCCGCAGTGGCGTACTTGTCGGCGGTGACCAGCAACTCATCGAGGGTAGCCGGCTCGTAGCAGAGGAGTCGGTGCTTGAGGAGGGTGCCCTCTCGGCACCCGGCAGTGAAGTACTCGATGGCCTGGACCTCGTGCACTCCCTCGCAGGAGTTGCGGAGCTCGGCCCATCGCATGAGGTAGTCGCGGGTCGACTCGTTGGGCCCTTGGACGCAGAGGGAGAGCTGGCGAGGCTTGGGAGGCCGCTTGTAGGTGCTGGTGAAGTTGCGGACGAAAACCTCGGTGAAGTCCAGCCAGCTGTTGATGCTGTATGGCTTGAGGCTGTTGAGCCACGTGCGCGCTGTCCCTTGCAGCATCAAGGGGACGTACTTCACAGCGACGCGCCGATTGCCGTTGGCGATGCTGACGGCTGTGGAGTAGTCGATGAGCCAACCTTCCGGCTTCACCGAACCGTTGTACTTGAGTGTGTCTCTGGGGAGCGAGAACCCTTTGGGGAAGGGTTCGTCGCGGATGCGGGGGCCAAAGCATGGCGGGCCGACATCGTCTTCTTCTTCTAACGCCAAGGATCGAGCCAGGCGGTCGATCCTGTGGCGGGCGTCATTCTCGCCGACTCCTTCTCGGCGGCCGAGTCGGTCGCCAAGAGTCGGATGGGCGACAGGCGGTGGAGTGAGGCGTCTTTCTCTTCGAGGCGGGGGAGGAGGCAGGTTTCCCTGGTGCTCTATCGCTCGAGGGCGGCCATCCGCGTCGCGCTCGATAGTAATGCGAGTCCGGCTGCGGCTGGCAGCCGGCTCCTTGTCTTTCTTCTGGCGCGTGCCGCTCGCAGTCGGCGAGCAGGACGTCGCGGCGTGCTCCCGGCGCGGGGGATGGCTATCAGCTCGGGCGCCGGCTTCATGCCGTTCTGCAGCCGCGTCGATCAGCTGCTGGATCCGTCTTGTCATGTAGGGGAGCTCATCGGCTCCCAGCCCATTGAGCTCCTCTGTTGCCGCCTGAGCGGCTCGCAGATTCTCGAGCGGGGTGGCGTAGACGGGGCGATCTGCGCCCAGCATGCTGGCAACGGCTGCGCCGCGCTTCTGGACGAAGCCGGCTCGGCTCGGGCCACTAGGCGGCGGCGGCCCGAAGGCGGCGCGGTCGACTTCGCGCTGGTGGGCCTCGGTGAGGCGTCTTATCGAGGCTATCTTCTTGCTCTCCGCGATGAGGGCAAGGCGGCGTGCCTCCAGGGTCTCGGCGTCGGCGTCGGCCGGGAGGGAGACGGAGAGGTCGTGCATCGCCGCTTGCGGAGCGTCGCGGGCGTCCTCGCCCGAGTTGGAGAAGTGGCTGATGACCAGCACTTCGGTGACAGCGCTGCTGCCGCTGTCAGCTCGAGGGAGGGGGTCGTCGAAGACCACCACGTCGGAGGGGTAAGCGTCGAGCGACGCGGTGTCAGAGTCGATGAGCATCGGGTCGGTGGAGCCGACCGACTCCACGTCCGCAGCAGGCTCGCTGGAGACGTGAAGTTGGTCGAGGAGGCTGACGAGGCGGCTCTCGGGGTAGTCGGTGCCTACGTCGGACGCAGGCTCGTCGGAGATGCGAGTCGCGCCGAGCAGATCGGCGAGGCGGCTCGCTGCGCAGACGTCGTCGACGCCTTGCAGCTCGTCGGGGCAAACGCCATCGGCGCGGCAGGCTGGCTGCGCTCGCGGGGAAAGAAGAGGGTTCCCGTCTAGGACAGGTCTCCGGACGATGGTGCACCTGGCCCCATGGTGGGCGCCAAATGTCGGGTGGTTGGTGCGACATATGCCAAAGGATGGCTTATCATTGTGGGAGCCAATAAAACGTCGCCGGTGCCTGGAAACGGGATGAGGCGAAGACATGCACGCCGGCGAATCTTACCTAGGTTCGGGGCTCTCCGAGGAGATAACACCCCTAGTCCTGCTCTGCGGGGTCTCCGCATGATCACTAGATCGATAAGGGGTAGCTACAATCGCTCCTAGAGCTGTTGGGATCCAGGGAGAAGAAGAACTGGGCTAGCTCTTGCTTCTCTCTATCTATGGTGCGTATGTGTGTGCTGTGTTTGGAAGCCAAACATGCAGGGGTGCGAACCCTTTGCATGGGTGCTCCGGGGGGTTTATATAGGCCTACCCCCCGGGCGTACAATGGTAATCCGACTAGGACCTGGTCCCAGCCGTCAGTGTCTACGCTCGCCGGCCTCTCCGTCGGCTGCTGGGTCCCGCTGGCTGGTGGGTCCCGCTGGCTGCCGGCTAGCTGGTCGACAGGCCGGCCCCGCCGCCTAGGGTTTTGTCGGTGGCTGCTTACTGTAGCCGCGCCTCTGATGATGAGGGCTTTGTCGGGGTGAGCATGGCTACAGTGGGCCGCCTCGGGGGCTATCACTGTAGCCTCACCCCGTCTTGTCTCCTTAATGGGGCTCCTGCTTCGAGGACGGGAGTGGCCGGCTTCCGGAGGCCGGCTATACTCTTGGCCGACTAGGAAGAGCAGGGCCGCCTTCACGCCTCTCTCTGACTGAAGGGGCCCGCAGTCCTTGGGCCGTACAGGAGTGGGTCGTGGATGACGTCGTAGCTGGCGTGGCTACAGTGCCGGGCCGCACGGGAGACACCCCCCCCGTACGGCCTTCTGTAGCCATGCCCGCCTCGGGCTTAGGGGGTCGTGGGCCGCAATGTGGCCATGCCCCGTCAAGTCGTCGTTATGTAGAAGTGGTTGTGATCTTGGCCGGCTTCTGGGAGTCGGCATCCTTCTTGGCCGGCTTCTTGGAGTCGGTGAAGCTGGGTCGCCTTCCGGGAGTCGGCTTTAGTGCTAGCCGGCCGGGGAAGGCGGCCCAAACGCTTGGAGTGCTTGAAGGCCCAAAGGCCTGATAAATTTTCTGAAGAGCCAGGGGTAGTCGGTTAGGCTACCCGTGGTCATTTACCCCGACAACGCCCGATGGCGCTTGCCTTGACGCGCTGCAAGGCATCGACGACGCCTGCGAGGCGAGCTGCCTCGCCGACCTTCTTGGCGAGACTCGCATCTCTGACGAGCCCGCGTTCGATGCGGGCACAGACTATCCCGAGAGCCGCCTCATCAGCCTCCTCGACCAGCTTCACGTCTCCAGCGAGCTTGCTGTGGACTTGGAGTCGGTCGGCTCCACCGACCCGATGCTTGTCGACTCCGACACGGCATCGATCGACGCCTACCCCTCCGACGTGGTAGTCTTCGACGACCCTCTCCCTCGAGCCGACAATGGCTGCAGCACTGTCACTGAGGTGCTGGTCATCAGCCACGGCGCCGACTCGGGCGAGAACGCCCACGACGCCCTACAAGCGGCGATGCATGACTTGTCCGTCCCCATCCCGGCCGACGCCGACGCCGAGACTCTGGAGGCACGCCGCCTCGCCCTCATCGCGGAGGGCCAGAAGATAGCCTCCATGAGATGCCTCACTGAGGCTCATCAGCGCGAAGTCGACCGCGCCGCCTTCGGCACGACGCCTCATGGCGGGCCGAGCCGAGCCGGCCTTGTCAAGAAGCGCGGCGCGGCCATCGCCAGCATGCTGGGGGCAGACCGCCCAGTCTACGCCACACCGCTCGAGAATCTACGAGCCGCTCAGGCGGCCGCAGAAGAGCTGAATGGGCTGGGGGCTGATGAGCTCCCCTACATGACAAGGCGCATCCAGCAGCTGATCGACGCGGCCGCAGAACGGCATGAAGCCGGCGCCCGCGCTGAGAGTCCTCCCCCACGCCGAGAACACGCCACGACATCCCGGTCGCCGACTGCGAGCGGCGCCCGTGCAAGGAAAGACAAGGAGCCGGGTGCTAGCCGCAGCCGGACTCGAATCACCATCGAGCGCGACGCAGAAGGCCACCCTCGAGCGGTGGAGCGCCAAGGCAATCCGCTGCCTCCCCCGCCTCGTGGCGAGAGATATCCCACCTTGCCGCCTATCACGCATGCGACTCTCGGTGCCCGACTAGGCCACCACAAAGGAGTCGGCGAGAATGACGCCCGCCACCGGATCGACCGCCTAGCACGATCCCTGGCGCTAGAAGAAGAAGACGATGTCGGCCCGCCTTGCTTTGGCCCCCGCATCCGCGACGAGCCCTTCCCCAAAGGGTTCTTGCTCCCCAGAGACACGCCCAAGTACAACGGCTCTGTGAAGCCGGAAGATTGGCTCATCGACTACTCTACCGCTGTCAGCATAGCGAACGGCAACAGGCGCGTAGCCGTGAAGTACGTCCCCCTCATGCTCCAAGGCACGGCACGCACCTGGCTAAACAGCCTCAAGCCCTACAGCGTCAACAGCTGGCTGGACTTCACGAAAGTCTTCGTCCGCAACTTCACCAGCACGTACAAGCGGCCTCCTAAGCCCCGCCAGCTCTCCTTGTGCGTCCAAGGGCCCAGCGAATCAACTCGCGACTACCTCATGCGGTGGGCCGAGCTCCGCAACTCCTGCGAGGGGGTGCACGAGGTTCAAGCCATCGAATACTTCACCACCGGGTGCCGAGAGGGCACCGACTCCTCTGCGACGAGCCAGCTACCCTCGACGAGCTGCTGGTCATAGCAGACAAGTACGCCACGGCCGACTCCTCGATGAAGACCGAGCTCCGAGTGGACGCCTCTGGGAAGGTGCTCGCACTGGCTCCCAAGACGCCGGCTGGTGACTCCAACTGACGCCCCTACCAGAATGACCACAAGCGCAAGGCCCCTATGCCGCCTTCCACCAGTCGGCAGGTGGCCACTGTCGAAGACGAGCGGCCCGAAGAGCGGCCCGCTCCCAAGAAGAAGGGCGGCAGGCCGGCTTGGTAGCCGGCCTTCTCCTACGAGCAGACTCTCGATGCCCCCTGCAAGTTTCATAGCGGCGCGAAGCCGTCCAACCACACTACCCGAAAGTGCCACTGGCTCACACGGATCTCCAAGGGCGAGGGGCTGGTGCCGCCTCCGCCTCCCGGCCCGCCGCCTCCAGGCCCCCAGCAGCCGGCTGCTCGACCAGCAGTCGGAGCCATTCAGGATGAGTTCCCAGATGAGCACGCCACCTACGTCGTCTTCATGAGCCAGGTTGAAGACAAGCGCAGCCGGCGCCGACAGCACCAAGAGGTCAATGCAGTCGCCTCCAGCAACCCCGAGTTCATGCATTGGTCTGAAAGGCCTATCAGCTGGAGCCGGGCCGATCACCCAGAGGAGATGCCGTCTCCTGGCTCCTACGCATTGGTGTTGGACGTCACCCTCGCGACGGAGAGGCGAGTTGCCCGATTCTCCTGCGTGCTGATTGATGGCGGAAGCAGTATCAACATACTGTACCACGACACCATGGAGAAGTTGAACCTCAAGGCAAAGCAGCTCATGCCAAGCCGGACCGTGTTCCATGGCATCGTACCCGGCCTGTCCTATTCCCCAATCGGCAAGATCAAGATGGATGTTCTCTTCGGAGACAAGGATCACTTTCGCCGAGAAGCGATCTGCTTTGAGGTAGTGGACCTGGAGAGCCCTTACCATGCCTTGCTTGGCCGACCTGCCCTGGCTAAGTTCATGGTTGTGCCCCACTACGCCTACCTCAAGATGAAGATGCCGAGCTCGAAGGGGATCATCACTGTAGCCGGCCACCACAAGAAGTCCATCGAGTGCGCTGCCACCAGCAGCCGACTGGCCGAGTCCCTCGTGGTTGCAGAAGAGAAGAAGATGCTGGAGCGAGTTGTGGCCATGGTCGGCAAGCAGCCGGCCCTGTCCCCCAACCCCAAGGAATATGATGCGCAGGGCTCTTTCCAACCAGCCAAGGAGACGAAGAAGATACCTCTGGACCCAGAGAACCCGAAGAGGTTTGCTGTCATTGGCGCAAACCTGGACAGTAAATAGGAAGGCGAGCTCGTCGACTTCCTCCGTGAGAATCGAGACATCTTTGCATGGTCCCCAAAGGACATGACGGATGTTCTGAAGGATTTCGCCGAGCACAAGTTACACGTCCGAGCGGACGCGAAACCAGTCAAGCAGCCTCTTCGCCGACTATTGGAGGAGAAGAGAAGAATCGTAGGAAAAGAGATAGCCCGGCTCCTAGCCGCCGGCTTCATTATGGAAGTGTTTTTTCCAGAGTGGCTTGCCAACCCGGTCTTGGTGTTGAAGAAGAACAACAAATGGCGTATGTGTATAGACTACACTAGCCTCAACAAAGCCTGCCCCAAAGATCCGTTTGCCCTACCACGGATTGATCAAGTGATAGACTCCACAGCCGGATGCGAGCTGTTTAGTTTCGTGGATGCCTACTCAGGATACCACCAGATCAAGTTGGACCCAGCTGACCGCCTGAAGACCGCCTTCATCACACCCTTCAGAGCTTTCTGCTACCTGACTATGACATTCGGCCTGAGGAATGCCGGTGCCACTTTTCAGCGTTGCATGCAGAAATGCCTCCTCAAGCAACTCGGCAGAAATGCCCACGTCTACGTAGACGATATTGTGGTGAAGACGGAGAAGCGCGGCACCCTGCTGGAAGACCTCAAAGAAACATTTGCCAACTTGCGCCGATTCCAGATCAAGCTCAACCCCGAGAAATGCGTGTTCGGAGTACCAGCCGGCCAGCTTCTAGGCATTCTGGTCTCCGAACGCGGCATTGAGTGCAACCCTGTGAAGATCAAGGCCATCGAGAGAATGGAGATTCCCACCGGGTGCCTGGCCTCCCTAAACCGCTTTATCAGCCGGCTAGGAGAGAAGGCTCTCCCCCTGTACCGACTCATGAAGAAATCCACTCACTTCGAGTGGAACGACCAAGCAGACCAAGCCTTCCATGAGTTGAAGAAGATGCTAACCACTCCACCTGTCCTAGCGGCGCCGACTGAGAAGGAGCCCATGCTCCTCTACATAGCCGCGACTAGCCGAGTGGTCAGTACAGTCATCATGGTCTAGCGCCCAGAAGAAGGCCGAGCCCAGTTAGTCCAGAGGCCGGTATATTATTTAAGCGAAGTACTGTCCACCTCAAAGCAAAACTACCCGCACTACGAGAAGATGTGCTATGGAGTGTACTTCGCCGCCAAGAAGCTGAAGCCCTACTTTCAAGAGCATCCCATCACGGTCGTGTGCACCGCCCCGCTTGCCGAGATCATAGGCAGACGGGATGCATCCGACCGGGTGGCTAAGTGGGCCATTGCGCTGGCTCCTTACACAATCTTCTACCAGCCCCGCACCGCCATCAAATCCCAAGCATTGGCCGACTTCCTCCTCGACTGGGCCGAGACCGAGTACCTACCGCCGGCTCCCGACTCCACTCATTGGCGGATGCACTTCGACGGGTCCAAGAGGCACACCGGCTTGGGAGCCGGCATAGTCCTCACCTCTCCCAAAGGCGACAAGATCAGATACACGCTGCAATTCCATTTTGCCACCTCCAATAATGTGGCTACGTTCGAGGCGCTCATACACGGGCTCCGGCTAGCCAAAGAGCTCGGCATACGCCGGATCCTGTGTTATGGTGACCCGGACTTGGTGGTCCAGCAGTCATCTGGCGACTAGGACGCCAAGGATGCAATCATGGCGAGCTATCGATTCCTCGTCCAGCAGATCAGTGAATACTTTGAAGGGTGCGAGTTCCTTCACGTGCCACGGGCCGACAACGACCAAGCAGATGCCCTGGCAGGGATCGGCTCCACCCGAGAGGCTATACCAACCGGTGTCTCTCTCCAGCGCCTCCTCAAACCGTCTATCAAGCCGTCTCCAGAATCGGACTCTATCTTCGTATCGCCCGCCCCTGATGCAGCCGGATCCGACTGGAGGAACCCAGCAAGCGGCCAGAGGACTGCCATAGTCGCACCCAGCTCGGGGACTTCAGAACCCGGCCCGGGGACTGCAGCAGTCGGCCCGGGGACTGCAGCGGCACAAGAAGCGGTGGCCGACTCCAACTCTCCACCGCCCAACCCACCCACCCGAGTCACAGTGGCCGTACTGACAGTAGAAGAAGTCACAACTCCATCATGGGCCCAGCCCATCCTCAACTTCCTAGTCAACAGAGAGTTGCCGACTGATGAGATCTCGGCAAGACTAGTGCAACGCCGAGCCAGAGCATACGCAATAATAAACAGAGAACTTGTCAAGCGTAGCGTCACTGGAGTCTTCCAGCGCTGCGTCGAGCCAGAGAAGGGCATAGCAATCCTCAAGGATATCCACCAAGGCGAATGCGGCCACCACGCAGCCTCAAGATCACTTGTCGCCAAAGCTTTCCGCCATGGTTTCTTCTGGCCGACTGCTTTGGAAGATGCCAAGGAGTTGTCAAATGCTGCAAAGGATGCCAAGTCTTCAGTTCCAAGCAACACCTGCCAGCTTCTGCACTCAAGACCATCCCCCTCACCTGGCCCTTTGCCGTTTGGGGGCTGGACATGGTGGGCCCATTCAAGACAGCCCGCAGCGGCATGACACATCTGCTTGTCGCCGTGGACAAATTTACCAAGTGGATTGAAGCAAAGCCGATCAAGAAGCTGAACGGGCCGACTGCTGTGACATTCATCGCAGACATCACTACTCGGTATGGTGTGCCACACAGCATCATCACCGACAACGGCACAAATTTTGCCAAGGGTGCACTGGCACGTTTCTGCGCGACACAGGGCATCCGACTGGACTTAGCGTCCGTTGCCCACCCGCAGTCAAACGTCCAGGTCGAGCGAGCAAACGGCCTCATCCTCTCCGGCATCAAGCACCGATTGGTCATACCACTGGAGCGTTCGGCTGGCTGCTGGCTCGATGAGCTGCCGGCTGTCCTCTGGAGTCTGTGTACTACCCCAAACAAGTCAATCGGCCTCACTCCGTTCTTCCTTGTATATGGTGCCGAGGCTGTCATCCCAACTGACATCGAGTTCGACTCGCCTCGGGTCACCATGTACACGGAGGCGGAGGCCAAGGAAGCACGAGAAGACGGCGTCGACCTGCTGGAAGAAGGCCGGCTATTAGCACTCAGACGGTCCGCCATCTACCAGCAGGGTTTGCGCCGTTACCACAACCGGAAGGTCAAGCCAAGATCCTTCCAAGAGGGCGATCTTGTGCTCCGGCTGATCCAGCGAACAGCCGGCCAGCACAAGCTCTCGGCTCCTTGGAAAGGCCCTTTCGTCGTCAGCAAGGCACTAGGCAACGACTCCTATTACCTGATCGACGCACAGAAGCCAAGAGCACGCAAGAGGGATGATTCCGAGAAGGAGTCGGAACGACCATGGAACGCCAACCTCCCGAGAAGATTTTACAGTTAAAAGCAGTATGTATCATGCTACCTTTTTTGTTTTAAGTACGAGACAACGGGCCCCCCGAGGCACACTCGGGGACTGCCCTCCTTTATCTATGAATGACAAGTGTCATACCATGAATGTATTATTACATTTGATTTTCTATCTGGCACCGGGTTCGACGAGTCGGCCCGGGGACTGGCCGCCTTAAGTTATATTAAAAGTTCTACCTGAAGTCAGACAAATAGTTTGCCAGCACCCGAGCCCTCTCTTGTTGAAAGTCGCAGCTCGAAGAACCGACTGTCCGACTGGCACGAGCCAAAGGCAGAAAAGATGCCCACACGAAAAACGGCTAAGGACTAACGAACTTATATAATGCAAGCCGGTCTCCAGCCACACCTACCGGCTGACAAAACAGCTGGCTAGCCGGCTTCCCAGTCACTTCGCTACAATCCAACAAAGCTAGAGTACTTGCCCTCCCAACCGGCCAAGCACTTCTCCAAGCCACAGACTGCAGAGCAGCTGTCCGGCTGGGAAGGCGGCAACCAAGGTAGGGCGGCAAAGGAAACAGCCGAAGGATGAAAAGCAAAGAACAAGGGAAAGCCAAACGCATGCATAATTATATTTACACATCAGGCCCTCCACAGGCCGAGAGTCAATATAGTTCGAATACACCCCCAGTGGGTGGAACTGTGCAAACTTAACAAAATACTGTTCCAAGAGTAATAAAACAGGAAAGTAGAGGCAGCAAATTAGACTAAGGGCGCAGCAGGGGAGCCAGGCTAGTCGGTGGAGACGGGGGCACCGGCTGGAGGAGTGGCCGGCTGGTGAGTCTCAGCCTGATCATCGCCGGCTGCAGGCGGTGCACTCGCACGTGCCTTGTTGCTAGAGGCATGGTCAAGCTGAGGCTGACCGGTCGCTCCACCATCTGGCGCGGCGTCTTCACCCTCCTCCTCCTCCTCCTCGCCCTCAACGCTGGAGTCGATCTCCTCCGCCGAGTCCTCGCCATCTGTCGGGTTCAGCCCGAACCACTCTTCCGGCTGGGCAACGCCGTTGTCGTCCACCTCAGGAGCAAAGGCGCTGGTGTCGGTGTAGTCGGCGATCACCGAGGCTCGCTGGATGATAGCCGGCCGCACCGGCTCCAGCTCCGTGTCGGCCTCCTGCCGCCAGGTGGCCAGCTGGTCCAAACTCAGCTCGGGATACCAGGCCTTGACGAACTCCAGCGCCCGCCTGGCACCGGACCGAGCCGAAGAAGCCTTCCAGGCCACGAAGCGGTCGGCCGCCACCTCCAGCCAGTCGGAAGTCCGACTGGGGGTGCGGGGAATCACCTCATCAGGCCATAGAGCGGCCAGCACCTGCGCCCCAACACACTGAAGCCGGCGGAGCATGCGGTGAGCCGGTTGGAGGCGGGCTTGAATCGCCAAGAGCTGTTCCTCCAGCGACCGGCGAGCGTTCGGCGCGATCTCGGCGCCAGCCTGCCTTTGTGCCTCGCGGTGGGCCTCGACGACCTGGTTGGCGGCAGTAGAGTAGCCAGGGAAGTACTCTGCGCAAGAAAGAAAGAGAAAGAAGAGAAAAGTACCAAGTCAGAAAATGAACCAAACGGCAAGCGGCAAGCAAGGGACGAAGAAGAGGGCGGCCTACCATCAACCAAGTCTTCGATCTGGCCATAGCTGTTGATCAACGACTGCCTCGCCTCGGCCCAGCTTGCCGCCTCCGTCTCTTATTCGGCTTGAAGGGCGGCTTCCCTGTCCTGCACCGCCTTCAAGGCCGCCTTGTGGCTCTCCTCCTGGTCGGCTAGCCTCTTGGCCAGGCGGTCACGCTTCTGGGCCAAGGCATCAAACTCGGCTTCCTTAGCGCGAAGGGCGGCCTGAGTCCCACCCAGCTGCTCCCTCAGTTTGGCGTTGGCCGCTGCAGGCATGGCAGAGAAGAAAGAAGCAATAAGGAAGAAGTCGTCAAGAAAGATCCGACCCGACTGCTCAGCAGTCAGCCCGAATCCCGGGGACTACACCCAGTGGGTGCGCTGACGCGCCCCCACATGAGATAAAAGATGAAGCACTTACCTCGGCTCTCAGATAGATCAGCATTCTTCTGGGTCAGCTCCCGAGCCTGGGAGTTGAAGGCAGCCGCGCGGAGGTTGTGGTAGTCCTGCAAGTCAGGCAGAGAAGCGAATGAGAACAAGATAGCAAACAAAGCCCGGTAAGAAGTTCCAAGCTGCCTGCTCAGCAGCCGACTTGGAACTCGGGGATTACACCCAGTGGGTGCGCTGACGCGCCCCCACGGAAGAAACCAAGATCAAAAAAGCAAAAACGGGAAGACTTACTTGAATGGCCGCTCGCGTCGCGAGGAACTCGTCATTGTATTTCCTCAGCACCGCGACCTGGGACTAAAGCCGGTTCCGGACTTCCTGCGCCGCCACATTCACCACCGCGGTCCCTCCACCCGGCATCCACCCCGAGCTGGCACTGATCGCCTCCACGTCTTGGGCCGATGAGCCGGAGCCCGCGGCCTTCTGCGGGTCCGAAGTGGCCTTCCCCGCACGCTGGCGCGATGGTGACTAGACCACCAGGTCCGTCCTCGCGGCCGGCTCGCCCCCAGCCGGTTGTGCAGGCGGCGCGTTAGGCCGGCTGCCTTGGGCCGCCCCAGTCGGCGAAGCCGGTGCCGTCTCCCTCTCCGGGATGACGACGTCGTCCTCCCTCTCCAGCCCCGGCAGGTCGCCGCCGGCTTCCTCCGGCGGGGGCTCCGGGACCTCGGGCGCCGCGACATGTAGAGGGGTGACAAGCAACGCCCCCTCCGCCGTTGTCGCGGCCGCAGCCTCCGCTTGGGCCTTGGCCGCCGCGTCGGCATGCGCCTTCGCCGACTCGTCCTCCTCCTGTGCCGCCTGGGCGGCAGCCGCCCTCAACTCCTCCGCCTCCCGCGCCTCCCGCGCATTTCGCTCCGTCGCCGCCTGAAGCTCGGCGCGGGGGTCCACACGGCGGGTGCTCCCGGACCCTCCCGGCGATCCAACCACGGAGGCGGCAGCAACCCGCTCAAGAGAAAGCGGAACCCTGATTTTTGAGAAAGAACAAGGATTCAGAAATCTACAAGAAAAGAAGAAAGAGTATGCAAAAGAATATACACTTACGCTGACACCGTCTGCGGCTGCTTCACCACCTTGCGGAAGCAGGCCGCCTTCGCGGCCGCCTCATCCCGCCTGGTTGCCGCCGCCCCGCCCTTGGGCTTCTTCGGCCGACTGCCGAACAAGCCCGACGTGGCCCGACGCTTCTGCCCGCTGCCCCGAGCAGGCGGCGCGGCGGAGGAACCCGCGCCATGGCCGGACGCCATCTGGCGGCGTGGGACGATTTTCGCCTCGTCGTCATCCGGCCAGTCGTCGAAGCTAACTCCAAGCCCGGAGCCGCCGGCTTCGCCGCCTCCCGCCTCGGTGTTGTCGTCCATGGCGGCCGCCCCCAAGTCATGGTCCTCCAAGTCATGCTCCGCCCGGTGAGGAAGAAATTGGCGATCCACCCCCGACTCGGCCGCAGGTCGAAGGAGAGGGCTCTGCCAAGACGTGCCGACTGGTCAGAGTCGGCCAAGAGAAACTCGGTGACAAAATTAAGAGAAGAAAGAATAAAGAGAGCATACCGTAGGCGGAGGATGTGCACGGGAGTATGGCTCCTTGCCAAACCGCCACTCTGCGGAGAGCTTGCAGTTCGCAAGATAATTCACCATATGAGCCACCTCGTCGTGCGGCATATCCTTGGTGCACATCCGACTCGGATCGAGTTGGCCGCTCATCTGACAGATCAGGTGAGGGCGGCTTTGAAGCGGAAGCACTCGGCGCGCGACGAAGGCGGCCAGCAAGTCGGACCCAGTCAGGCCCTCCGACTGGATCATCACCCGGAGTCGGGCGACCGCGGCTCCAGCCTGCGACGGCGTCACGGCCCGATAGGACCACTGGGGCCGCCTCCCAACCGGCGGGTTGGCTATGTAAGCCGGCAAGTTGACGTAGTCGCCTTGCGGGGCGACGTTCCTCACGTAGAAATACGACTTCTGCCAGCGCTTCACCGACTGGATCAGCGTGATGACGGGGAAGGGGTTGTCGGCCGCCGGCCTCCGCATCGCGATGAAGGCGCCGCTCTGAGCCGGCAGGCCCTGCATGCAGGTGCCGAGCTTGGTTTGGAAGAACTCCCCCCAGAGCTCGAGGGTGGGGAGAACGCTAAGAAAGCCTTCACACAGGGTGACGAAGGCGGACAGCAGCACCACCATGTTTGGAGTGAGGTGGTGTGGCTGGAGTTGATAGAAGTCGAGGAAGGAGCAGAAGAAAGCGCTCGCCGGCAGGCCGAGGCCGCGCAGGAAGTGCGAGCGGAAGATTACTCGCTCGCCTTCCTCCGGCGCCGGCGTGATCTCCTTCTCCGGCGCGAGATGGACCCACACCTGGTCCTTGCCGAGCAACCGCCGCGTCTTGCGGAGGAAATCGATGTGGTCCATATGGACGTTGGAGTCGTCCCAGTCCCCGCCGTACTGCATGGTGGCGAGAAGCTAACGAGGAAGGGTG
The DNA here is from genome assembly GCF_018294505.1 of Triticum aestivum. Lineage (NCBI taxonomy): Eukaryota > Viridiplantae > Streptophyta > Magnoliopsida > Poales > Poaceae > Triticum > Triticum aestivum. The sequence goes on from NC_057799.1 coordinate 544,463,114, forward strand.
CAGTGGCGGAGAAAGCACGGCCCTGCGGCGGCGAAGCTGTGGGGCGGAGTGAAGATTAGTGGGACGGCGCGGCGGCGAGGCGCTGCTCCGAGGGAGAGCAGGAGGAATAAGATGGCGGAGAGGAGAGGAGCGTGCGAGCGTCTGCCGCTTCCCCTCCTCCCCCTACTTATAGCCTCGTGCGGCGAAGCCGAGGAGGCGAGGTGTGGGGAGGAACGTGGGATTAACTGCGCCCACGCCCCCACGTCCCGCGATTATTGCGCCCTAACGGCGTGCGGAAACCGCCGCCGGAAGACGTGCGGACAGCTCTGGGCCACAGAGGATCCGCGCCGGGGCCTAGGCATAGGAGTGTGGGCCCCCGGCCTGCGGCGACGTCCTGTCACGCGCGTGGGTTGGCAGGCTTTTTTCAGCCGGAGGATGCCACGTGGTTCGCAGGCAGTGAGCAGCCGGCCTGCGGCCCGGCGCATGCGCCAACAGACTCCTGCCTTCCGACTTTAGAAATTTCTCCAAGACGGCGCGCCCAACCGAAGCCAGCTCCCAGCTGCTGGCTCGTCAAGATAAGAAGCTGACCGAGCTTCTCGACCTCCTCTCAGCCTCGAAGCCCAACCAGCTTCGGGGACTACTGTCAGAGTAAATGGCCACGGGTAGCCTAACCGACTCCCCGTGGCTCTTCGAAAAATTATCAGGCCATTCGAGCCTTCAAGCATACAGAGCATAGGGCTGCCTTCCCCCAGCGGCTATCCCCAGGGCCGACTACCAGAAGGCGACCCGGCCTTAGAAACCCTCCCCAAGAAAGCTACGAGATGGCTGACTCCAGGAAGCCGGCCCCAAGAGGACCGACTCCCAGAAGCCGGCCATGAAGAAAGCCGACTCCCAGAAGCCGGCCAAGACTGCACCCACCAAGACTGCATCCACATAACGGTGATAAGACAGGGCATGGCCGCAGTACAGCCGACTACCCCCAAATCCCGAAGCAGGCATGGCCACAGGGCGCCGTACGGGCCAGCCATCTCCCGTCCGGCGCGGCACTGTAGCCATGTTGACCTCGATGTCACCCACGACAGGCACCAGTACGGCCCGCGGGCGACGGGCCCCCTTAGCCAGAGAGACACTCGAAGGCGGCCCGGCCTCCCCTAGTCGGCTAGGGTCGTAGCCGGCTCCCAATAGCCGGCTACCTCCCTCCCTCGAAACATGTGCCTCATTAAAGAGATAAGACGAGGTGAGGCTACAGTGAGAGCCCGCAAGGCGGCGGCACTGTAGCCACGCTTACCTCGACAAAGCCCTCGTCATCAGAGGCGAGGCAACAGTAACCAGCCGCGGACAAGGCCCCCAAGCGGTGGGGCCGGCCTGTCGGCCAAGAGGCCGGCAGCCGGCGGGACCCACCAGTCGGCGGGCCCCAATGGCCGGCGGAGAAGTCGGCAAGCATAGACACTGACGGCTGGGACCCGCGCCCAGCCGGATTACCGTTGTACCCCTGGGGGGTAGGCCTATATAAGCCCCCGGGGACACCCATGCAAAGGGTTGATCTCATAGAGTTTCACACACCACATAGAGAGAAAAGGAGAGCTAGCCTTGCCCTTCTTCTTTCTCTAGCCAAACAGCTCAAGGAGCACTTGTAGCTACTTGTATTGATCTAGTGATCATGCGGAGACCCCGCAGAGCAGGACTAGGGGTGTTATCTCCACGGAGAGCCCCGAACCTGGGTAAGATCCGCCGGCGTGCATGTCTTCGCCTTATCCCGTTTCCAGGCACCGGCGATGTCTTACTGGCTCCCAAAATGATAAGCCACCCGTTGGCATATGTCGCACCTACCACCCGACACCCAGCGCTTGTCTTCACGAGCTGCTGGAGCCTGTGGCTGATGAACACTGCATAGCTGCCGCCGCAGCCGTGCAAGGTCAGGTGGAGGCCTTGCTGAAGAAGTTCCGCCGCTTTGCTTCCGCGCCCTTGACCGGGGGCGACACTACCACAGGAGGAGTGCCGCCCACGGGCATCGATGGTGCTCAGGGGTGACCTGCGGCTCCTTTCCTGTTTTATTCCTGCAATCATGCATCAGGCCTCGTGGAGGCGTTAAAACTTTCATCTGATATTGTGAGGACAATATGTCTTGTAATATTTGCTTCAAGATTTTGCGATTTTCTTCCTATTTTGTTTGTGTTCTGGGTCAACAGAGCCCGGTCTCGCGGATACCTCAACCGCCATTGGGCCGACCGGAGACCAGGACGGGCCAAGGAGTGAGGGGCTACGTGACCAGTTAGGCTCCTGAGTCGCGATGCTCAGGAGTCCCCCTTGACGCGCAAATAGCTTATAGGGAGAGTATGCGAGGATAGGTCAATGTTCTACTTCGGCAGAGCCCGGCCCCGCACATACCTCAAGCGCCGTTGGGCCGACCGGAGACCAGGACGGACCAAGGATTGAGGGGCTACGTGACCAGTTAGGCTCCTGAGTCGCGATGCTCAGGAGTCCCCCTTGACGTGCAAACAATCTCCATACCTGCCCTCGCCGAGGCCTCAGGAGGGGCGTGCGACGACCAGGTCCGGGAGACCTGGTTGGGTGGCGTGCGCTTGGACGTGACCCGAGCGCAGCCCCCAGGTCCGGGGGACATGGTTGGGTGGCGTACGCTTGGGCGTGACCCGAGCGCAGCCCCCGTGCCCAGCTCCTCGCGCGGCTCTCCTGAGGGGAGGCGTTGCGGTGAGGCCGGACATTGAGCTCTGGGCTCCCTGAGGTTGGTACGACCGTGAAGCCGCCCTCGGTTGTTTATCACCAGCGCAGAGCATAGTGCTTCCGCTTGTGCACGGGCATAGCCGCTCCTCGGCAGTGTCGACGGCCAGCGTGGAGCATGGTGCTTCCACTTGTGTGTGGGAGGGGGGCTCCCTCTGAGGAGAGCCCCCGGGGCGTGTACAGCCCCGCCCTGACACGTGGCTTGCACGGCAGGGCTAGACGAGGTGTATATGGGCACTCGTGAGCCAGCGCGGGACTCACGAGGCCCTACCTCAAGGTGGGTTGCGCCTGGTCTTGGGTCTTTGATGGCCGTATGTTCCTGCGAGATGGTTAGATACAAGTGCTCTACGTCCTCAGGTCCCGGCCCTCGAGCGAGCTCAGTCGCCGCTAGTATGCCAGGTGGCGATGCCGTGGTCAAGGCCAGGGGGTGAGGGCTGGAGAGCCAGTAAGAGCTCCTGAGTCGCGATGCTCAGGAGCCCCCCTTTTAACGCGCAAGCGAATTGCATGAGAGAGGGGCGGACCCATGGCAGGTGGCGATCGAGCTGATGATAATCACAGGTAGATTACGCATGAAAGGCAGATCAGCTTCGGTAAATGCAGAAAGATACATGCCACTGGGTCAGGCCCGAGCTGCTTGGAGATGATGCAGCCCGAGGGGCGCCCCCAACAGGGTAAGCTAAAGACATACGCAAAAGTGATACATGCCACAGGGACGGACCCACGCGGCCTGGGAATGATGCAGCCCAAGGGGCGCTCCCAGCTGAATGAACTTGGAAAATGTCACCTGGTTCTGTTGATGAAGAGTTGTCGGGGTAGCTGAAGGTACACGCTGAAGGGATTGCTCCTCACGAGCCACCGGGGCCCCGAGCCTCAGGAGGCTATGGGGGCTTAGGTGGTTCCCTAAGGACCGTCTCCAGCTCTGCCAGGACGGCGTGGTGCCTGGCCTCCTGAGCCGCCAGGACACGCCGCAGGTTGCGCTGATAGGCTGACGACACGCTCGGCAGGCCGAAAGGCATGCGAACGTAACTGTGTGGCGGACCCTCGCAACGGCCCACGCGCGAAGGCCAGAAAAGCTCCGGAGAAGCGGCCCTGTTGAGCCCTGGGACGTCGATGCAGACACGCAGCCCGGCATCCTCGCCTGGATGGGGAGCTGCGCCTCGTGAGCGGCGGTCGCCGCGCATGGCCCTTGCGTCCTGCAGTTCCTGAGTGGCCTTGGTGATGAACTCCTGAGCGGTGGGCGCTCCTTGCCCTATGTCCTCCTGAGGGAAACGTGCCTTGAAGCACACCTCTAAGTGGTGCCCGAGCGCCTCCCTCGTGATGTTGGCAAGGCTGAGGCCCTCCAGAAGAGATCCCCCGAGCCCTGCCCGAGGAGGGCGCTGGGCGCGCCTTCCTATGCGACGAGGGGAGGCGCCCCTGGAGCGGGCACTGATCCTGACGAGGTTCCAGCCGCGATGCCACCCTCCTGAGGTCCGGCACGGCGCAACTGCTTCTTCTTCTTGGGGATGGCCTCCGGAGGGCCATCGCCCTGGCTGTCGGGGTCGTCGATTGCTGCAGCTTGAAAGGCACGCTCGAGGGAGCACACCGCGTCTCTTTCTTCGCATGGGACCATGATGATCCCACCGCTTTTCGGCATCTTGAGGACATTGTAGCCGTGGTGTGTTACCTCCATGAACTTGGCCAGGGCTGGATACCCTAGGATGGCGTTGTATGGCAGGCGGATGTGCGCGACGTCGAAGTCGATGAGCTCGGTGCGGTAGTTCTTGCGTTCCCCGAAGGTGACAGGGAGGCGGACCTGCCCTATCGGTGTGGTGGAGCCGTCGGTCACTCCTGAGAAAGGCTTAGTAGGCTGAAGCTGGTCATATGGCACTTGGAGGTTGTCGAACGTGTCGACGGACAGGACGTTGAGCCCTGCACCGCGGTCGATGAGGGTCTTGGTAACTTGCACGTTGCTAATGATTGGTGAACAAAGCATCGGGACGACGCCAGCGGTAGCTGCGCACTTGAGCTGATCTGTCGAGTTGAAGGTGATGGCGCATTGGGACCACCTGAGCGGGCGTGTGGCCTCCAGCTTGGGGAGGACTGCATTCACTTCACGAGCAAACTGTTTGAAGATGCGCTACGAGGCGGGGGCCTGGGCTCCGCCCAAGATGCAGGCGATAGCGCGCGGCTCCTGGAAGCCCCCAGCCCCCTCGTCCTGATGGTGGTCGTCATTCCTTCTTGGTAGTGGCAGCAGCGGGTGAAGACCGGCGTTGCCCTGAGGACGATCCTCACGAGGCTGGTCCCTCCAGGCACCCTCGCGAGGATGATCCTGCCAGCGGTCCTCACGAGGCCGAGCGGGCCACTCCTGGCGCGGGCCACCGTTGTCCCAGCGCTCGCCGCCATGTCCTCCTTCCCGGCCGTAGCCCCGGTCGCTGCGCTCGAGGCGTCAACTGAAGCATCCTTCGCGAATGGCTCTGAGCTCTTGACAGTCGCTGGTGTTGTGGGTATTCAGGTTGTGGAAGGCGCAGAACGGTCGGCTGCTCTTGGATGACTCGGGTTGGTCTCTGCCTCGCTTGGTGTCCGGCTCCGCCGCGAGCACGGCTGCTCCCTTGCGCTTCACGTCCTTGGCCTTGGCTTTCTTCTCCTTCGGGTCCGTAGCCGGCAGCTCGAGGAGGGAGAGGCGCCCTTCCTCAGCTCTTGCGCACTTGGTCGCTAGGTTAAACAGCTCCTGAGATGTGCACAGCTCCTCGTGGATAGCGAGCTCTTCCTTCATCTTGACGTCGCGGACGCCATTAGAGAATGCGGAGATGATGGCTTCGTCCGTCACCTTGGGGATCTTGATACGAAAGTTGTTGAAGCGCTGGATGAACTTCTAGAGGGTTTCCCCTGGTTGTTGCTTGACGGGGCGCAGGTCACCCGCGGCCGGCGGGCGGTCGCGAGTGCCCTGGAAGTTGGCGACGAAACGGTCGCGCATCTCGTCCCAGGAGGAGATCGAGCCTGGAGGCAGGTTCAGGAGCCACGAACGGGCGCCGTCTTTGAGTGCCATAGGGAACCAGTTATCCATGACTTTCTTGTCGCCGTTTTCCGCCTCGATGCTCAGCTCGTAGAGCTGCAAGAACTCCACGGGGTCGGGGGTGCCGTCATAGCGAGGAGGCAGATCCGGCTTGAACTTGCCCGGCCAGGCGACGCTAGTAGTTCGGGGGTGAAGGCGCGGCAGCCGGCCATGGTCGCCGGGGCCCGTCTTGGAGGTGGAGCTTGGTCTTGACGCCCACGTGCTGCCACAGCAAGCAGCACGGGGTCCTGCCACGGCGGACGATCCTGGCGCGGCGGTGCGACGAGCGGCGGAGCGTTCTCTTGTGGCGAAGGGACTTCTTGACAGCTTCATTCTTCGCGCGCGGGCGCGGGATGCGGCGGGTCGCGTCGTGGGGCCGCGCGCCTTGGCGCCAGGGCGCCGTCTTGTGGCAGAGGTGGTGGAGGTGCCCCGTGAGCTACGTCGCCCGTAGCCGGCGGAGGGTGAGGCAGAGAGAGGGACGGCGCAGGGGAGCCCCCTGCGGCGCGGACGAGCTCGGCGATGCGGTCGAGCCAGTCCTCGTAGAGGTCGTCGATCGGGCGGTAGTGCAGGAGCTTGTGCGCCATGAGGAGCGCGGCCCGTGCGTCCATGGGAGCGCGACGAGCGTGGGACGAGGAACCGGCCGGGGTCAGCGATGGGGTGGCGGTGCGGCCGTCCCGCCGCACCAAGGGGTGCAGTGAGGACGCTTGCTGCTCGTTCCCCGCCAGGCCGGTGGCGGCGTTGCCGGCAGGAGACGGGGCACGACGAGATGGCCCACCGACAGGAGCCGTCTGAGCGACGTGGGTGGCTAGGGCAGCCCGGCGCTCAGCACGAGCACGGCAAGCATCCGCCATGGAGGCGACAAAGCGACTGGACGCAAGACGACGGAAAGGAAGCTTCGGCGCACCCCTACCTGGTGATACGTCTCCGTCGTATCTATAATTTTTGATTGTTCCATGCCAATATTCTACAACTTTCATATATTTTTGGCAACTTTTTATACTATTTTTGGGGACTAACATATCGATCCAGTGCCCAGTGCCAGTTCCTGTTTGTTGCATGTTTTTGTTTTGCAGAATATCCATATCAAACGGAATCCAAACGGGGTAAAAACGGACGGAGAATATTTTTGGAATATTTGGAGAATTCCGGAAGAAAAATCCACGCGAGACGGTGCCCGTGGGAGGCACGAGGCAGGGGGCGCGCCCCACCCCCCTGGGCGTGCCCCTGACCCTCATGGCCCCCCCGTAAGGCGGTTGATGCCCTTCTTCGGCCGCAAGAAAGCTAATTTTTGGTAAAAAAAATCACGGCGAAGGTTTCAGTCCAATCGGAGTTACGGATCTCCATATGTATACGAAACGGTGAAAGGGCAGCAAAGAGAGCGCAGAAACAGAGAGAGACAGAGAGACTGATCCAATCTCGGAGGGGCTCTCGCCCCTCCCACGCCATGGAGACCATGGACCAGAGGGGAAACCCTTCTCCCATCTAGGGAGAAGTTCAAGGAGGAAGAAGAAGAAGGGGGGCTGTCTCCCCCTCGCTTCCGGTGCCGCCGGAACGCCGCCGGGGGCCATCATCATCACCGCGATCTTCACCAACACCTCCGCCATCTCCACCAACATCTCCATCACCTTCCCCCCTCTATCTACAGCGGTCCACTCTCCCGCAACTCGATGTACCCTCTACTTGAACATGGTGCTTCATGCTTCATACTATTATCCAATGATGTGTTGCCATCCTATGATGTCTGAGTAGATTTTCGTTGTCCTATCGGTGGTTGATGAATTGCTATGATTGATTTAATTTGCTTGTGGTTATGTTGCTGTCCTTTGGTGCCCATCATATGAGCGCGTGCGTGGATCACACCATAGGGTTAGTTGTATGTTGATAGGACTATGTATTGGAGGGCAAGAGTGACAGAAGCTTCAACCTAGCATAGAAATTGATGCATACGGGATTGAAGGGGGACTGTCAGAGTAATGGGCCACGGGTAGGCTAACCCGAGACCCAGAGCCTTTCAAGACATCGGGGCTAGCTGCGCCCCTCAAGACCTCAAGACGAGGTGCCGCCTTCTGGTGGCCGGCTGGAGGAATAGCCGGCTGCCCGAAGGCGGCCGAGTCCCAGAAGCCGGCATCAAGGCAGGCCGACTCCTAGTGGGCGGCTTCTAGAGAAGCCGGCCCCTAGCAGTCGGCCCGTGGCGCCAACGAAGCCTGCGCCCTCATCAAGAAAGACAAGACAGGGAGTGGCTACAGCATAGCCCAACCCCCCACCCGATCCAGGGACGGGCATGGCCACAGTGCACCGTACCAGTGGAGATCTCCGCCCAGCGCGGCACTGTTGCCACTCCACCCCTAACGTCAGCACAAGTAGGCGGGGCCCTGCTCCCACGACGGCCTGTCGGTACGGCCGGGGGACGACGGGCCCCACCGATCAGCCGGAGCCCGGAAGACGGCTAGAGCCCCACCAGTCGGATCGGAGAGAGGTCGGCCTCCAGCAGTCGGCCAACCCCTTCCTCGGGCCCCACGCGCCATTAACCAGACGAGACGCAGAGTGGCTACAGGAATCGCCCGCCAGGCGGCGGGGCTGTAGCCATGCTCCCCTGACCAAGCCTGCGTCGTTAACATCACGGCTACAGTGATCAGCAGCCGACCGGACCCGTGAGCGGCGGAGGCGGCCTGTCGGCCCTGTGCCAAACCAGGCGGCGGGCCCCAGCAGTCGGCGGAGAAGCCGGCAACCAGAGAGACTGACAGCCGGGTCCTACACCCGGCCGGATTACTATTGTACCCCTAGGGGGGTAGGCCTATATAAACCCCCCAGGGCACCCATGCAAAGGGTTCCCAACCTGTTAGAACTAGGCCAACCATAGAGAAAGGAGAGAGCTAGCCTTGCCTTCTCCTACCTCTAGCATACAGCTCGAGGAGCACCATTGTATTCACTTGTGCCTTAGTGATCATGCGGAGACCCCGCAAAGCAGGATTAGGGGTGTTATCTCCTAGGAGAGCCCCGAACCTGGGTAAAGTGCGCCGGCGTTCGTGTCTACGCCTTATCCCACTTCCAGGCACCAGCGACGTTCTATTCGCTCCCACCATGATAAGCCATCCATTGGCATATGTCGCACCCAACCCCCGACAGGGACCAATATATCTTAATGCTATGGTTGGGTTTTACCTTAATGAATGTTAGTAGTTGAGGATGATTGCTAATAGTTCCAATCATAAGTGCATAGAATTCCAAGTAAGGGATGACATGCTAGCAGTGGCCTCTCCAACATAAAACTTGCTATCGGTCTAATAAAGTAGTGAATTGCTTAGGGACAATTTCGCAACTCCTACCACCACTTTTTCACACTCGATATATTTACTTTATTGTGTTTTTATCTAAAAAGCCCCTAGTTTTTATTTACGTGCTCTTTATATTCTTGCAAACCTATCCAACAACACCTACAAAGTACTTCTAGTTTCATACTTGTTTTAGGTAAAGCGAGCGTCAAGCGTGTGTAGAGTTGTATCGGTGGTCGATAGAACTTGAGGGAATATTTGTTCTACCTTTAGATCCTTGTTGGGTTCGACACTCTTACTTATCAAAAGAGGCTACAATTGATCCCCTATACTTGTGGGTTATCAAGAACTTTTTCTGGTGCCGTTGCCGGGGAGCAATAGCGTGGGGTGAATATTCTCGTGTGTTCTTGTTTGCTTTATCACTAAGTAATTTTTATTTGCTGTTCTTAGTTGTTCTCTATCTTTAGTTATGTATATGGAACACGAAATACCAAAAAAATTAGGTGTACTTCTGCTCATGGAGATGGGGAACCTCCTAAAACCCTCGATGCTGAATATGTGAAAAATATTATGTACCACTTTGATAATCCTGAGAAAACCCCATTAAATTGTGTAATGGGAGTAACGTTGGATCAATGTGAATACTTTAGGGATTATCGCTTGACACAAAAAGGGAAACTATTATGGGATCAAATTTATATATTGAAGTGGTATGCTCGGCAAGTATGCTTGAGTTATGATTACACTTGTTGCTCTAGGATGAAGGCTCCACACCTCCCCTTTTCATGCAAATTTAATGGTAATGAAACCTTAGCTTCTTATGCTAATGGTATATATGATTACTATGATGTGGAACAAATAGAAGAATTTGTTGCTTTTATGGGTGCTTATGAAATTGAATCTATGTTTAAAGAGTTTGAAGATTTTGATGATGCTGTTTATAGACCTGAAAATTTAGCTATCCTCAAATATTGCTATGAGAATTATGAATACAATTCCGATATTAATGCACTTATTGAGGAAGTCTCCGCTGTCCAAGAAGAGACTAATATTTTGCAGGAATCTATGGAAGAAGAAGTTGATGAAACTCTGAACTCATTGGATGAAAAAGATGAGGAGGAGAGCAAAGAACAAAAGGAGGAAGAGCGGATTGATCACCCATGCCCACCTTCTAATGAGAGTAACTCTTCAACTCATACATTGTTTATTTCCCCTACGTGCTTACCGAAGGATGATTGCTATGATGACTATTATGATCCCTTGAATTCGTTTGAAATATCCCTTTTTGATGAACTTGATGCTTGCTATGCTTGTGGCCAAGATGCCAATATGAACTATGCTTATGGAGATGAACTTGCTATAGTTCCTTATGTTAAATATGAAATTGTTGCTATTGCACCCACGCATGATAGTCCTATTATCTTTTTGAATTCTCCCGACTACACTATATCGGAGAAGTTTACCCTTATTAAGGCTTATATTGATGGGTTGCGTTTTACTATTACACATGATGATTTTGATGAATATAATATGCATGTGCTTGCTGCTCCTACTTGCAATTATTATGAGAGAGGAACTATATCTCCACCTCTCTATGTTTCTAACACGATAAAATTGCAAGAAACTGTTTATACTATGCATTGGCCTTTCTAGGTGTGCATGAATTGTTCTTTTATGACATTCCGATGCATAGTAAGAGAGTTAGACTTCGTCATTGCTTGATATATGTTGCTTTGCGCTCACTACTAAATTAAAAATCATTGCTAATAAAAATTGGCTTTGATATACCTTGGGATCCGGGTGGATTCACTACTTGAGCACTATATGCCTAGCTTAATGGCTTTAAAGAAAGTGCTGCCAGGGAGACAACCCGGAAGGTTTAGAGAGTCATTTATTTCTGCTTTGTGCTTTTATAAAGTTTAGAAATAAAAATAATGTGCCAAGGTTTGCCTTTAGGATGTTCACAATGCTTGTTGGTTTGTACGGTGCAGGATAGAAACTTTGGTTGTAGTGCGCGATTTCTCATTTTTTACTGCAACGTCAAATGGTTCTGATTCTTTTTGCACTGTATTTCTATAGAAATTTTTTATTTTTCCTAATTTTGGCAGAATTTTTAAAGTATCATAAGTATGGTGAATGTTCGGATTATTAACAGACTGTTCTGTTTTAGACATATTCTGTTTTTGATGCATAGTTTGCTTGTTTTGATGAAACTATCGATTTATATCAGTGGATTAAGCCATGGAAAAGTTATATTACAGTAGACACAATGCAAAAACAAAATATGAATTGGTTTGCAACAGTAATCAGAGTAGTGATTTGCTTTATTATACTAACGGATCTTACCGAGTTTTCTGTTGAAGTTTTGTGTGGATGAAGTGTTCGATGATCGAGAAGGTCTCGATGTGAGAAGAAGGAAGAGAGGAAAGAGCTCAAGCTTCGGGATGCCCAAGGAACCCCAAGTAAATATTCAAGGAGACTCAAGCATCTAAGCTTGGGGATGCCTCGGAAGGCATCCCATCTTTCTTCAACAAATATCCGTATGTTTTCGGATTCGTTTCGTTCATGCGATATGTGCAAATCTTGGAGCGTCTTTTGCATTTAGTTTTCTTTTTCTTTTATGCACCATGCTGGTATGAGATAGTCCTTGGTTGATTTATAGAATGCTCTTTGCACTTCACTTATATCTTTTGAGTATGGCTTTATAGAATGCTTCATGTGCTTCACTTATATCATTTGAAGTTTGGATTGCGTGGTTCTCTTCACTTAGACAACCGCCATTTGTAGAATGCTCTTTTTCTTCACTTATATTTGTTAGAGCGTGGGCATATCTTTTGTAGAAAGAATTAAACTCTCTTGCTTCACTTATATCTATTTAGAGAGATGACAGGAATTGGTCATTCACATGGTTAGTCATAAAATCCTACATAAAACTTGTAGATCACTGAATATGATATGTTTGATTCCTTGCAATAGTTTTGCAATATAAAGGTGGTAATATTAGAGTCATGCTAGTTGAGTAATAGTGAAATTGAGGAATACTTGTGTTGAGGTTTGCAAGTCCTGTAGCATGCACGTATGGTGAACCGTTATGTAACGAAGTCGGAGCATGAGGTGTTCTTTCATTGCTTTCCTTATGAGTGGCGGTCGGGGACGAGCGATGGTATTTTCCTACCAATCTATCCCCCTAGGGGCATGCATAGTAGTACTTTGCTTCGAGGGCTAATAAACTTTTGCAATAAGTATATGAGTTCTTTATGACTAATGTGAGTCCATGGATTATACGCACTCTCACCCTTCCATCATTGCTAGCCTCTTCGGTACCGTGCACTGCCCTTTCTCACCTCGAGAGTTGGTGCGAACTTCGCCGGTGCATCCAAACCCCGTGATACGATACGCTCTATCACACATAAACCTCCTTATATCTTCCTCAAAACAGCCACCATACCTACCTATCATGGCATTTCCATAGCCATTCCGAGATATATTGCCATGCAACCTCCATCATCATCATATACATGACTTGAGCATTTATTGTCATATTGCTTTGCATGATCGTAAGATAGCTAGCATGATGTTTTCATGGCTTGTCCGTTTTTTGATGTCATTGCTATGCTAGATCGTTGCACATCCCGGTACACTGCCGGAGGCATTCATATAGAGTCATATCTTTGTTCTAGTATCGAGTTGTAATATTGAGTTGTAAGTAAATAAAAGTGTGATGATCATCATTATTAGAGCATTGCCCTAGTGAGGAAAGGATGATGGAGACTATGATTCCCCCACAAGTCGGGATGAGACTCCAGACGAAAAAAAAGAGAAAGGCCAAAAAAAGAAGGCCTAAAAAAACAAAAAAAAAACAAAAAAAAGAGAGAAAAAGAGAGAAGGGGCAATGTTACTATCCTTTTACCACACTTGTGCTTCAAAGTAGAACCATGTTCTTCATATAGAGAGTCGCTTGAGTTATCACTTTCATATACTAGTGGTAATTTTCATTATAGAAATTGGCTTGTATATTCCAACGATGGGCTTCCTCAAATGCCCTAGGTCTTCATGAGCAAGCAAGTTGGATGCACACCCACTTAGTTTCAGTTTGAGCTTTCATACACTTATAGCTCTAGTGCATCCGTTGCATGGCAATCCCTACTCCTCACATTGACATCAATTGATGGGCATCTCCATAGCCCGTTGATTAGCCGCGTCGATGTGAGACTTTCTCCTTTTTTGTCTTCTCCACATAACCCCCATCATCATATGCTATTCCACCTATAGTGCTATATCCATGGCTTGCGCTCATGTATTGCGTGAGGGTGGAAATGGCTGAAACGCGTTATAAAGTATGAACCAATTGCTCGGCTTGTCATCGGGGTTGTGCATGATTTGAATGCTTTGTGTGGTGAAGAAGGAGCATAGCCAGACTATATGATTTTGTAGGGATGAGCTTTCTTTGGCTATGTTATTTCGATAAGACATAATTGCTTGGTTGGTATGCTTGAAGTATTATTGTTTTTATGTCAAATGATAAACTATTGCTTTGAATCACTCGTGTCTTAATATTCATGCCATGATTAGATACATGATCAAGATTATGCTAGGTAGCATTCCACATCAAAAATTATCTTTTTTATCATTTACCTACTCGAGGACGAGCAGGAATTAAGCTTGGGGATCCTGATACGTCTCCGTCGTATCTATAATTTTTGATTGTTCCATGCCAATATTCTACAACTTTCATATATTTTTGGCAACATTTTATACTATTTTTGCGGACTAACATATTGATCCAGTGCCCAGTGCCAGTTCCTGTTTGTTGCATGTTTTTGTTTCCGTAGAATATCCATATCAAACGGAATCCAAACGGGATAAAAACGGACGGAGAATATTTTTGGAATATTTGGAGAATTCCGGAAGAAAAATCCACGCGAGACGGTGCCCGAGGGAGGCACGAGGCAGGGGGCGCGCCCCACCCCCTGGGCACGCCCCTGACCCACGTGGGTCCCCCGTAAGGTGGTTGATGCCCTTCTTCGGCCGCAAGAAAGCTAATTTTTGGTAAAAAAATCACGGCGAAGGTTTCACTCCAATCGGAGTTACGGATCTCCATATATATACGAAACGGTGAAAGGGCAGCAAAGAGAGCGCAGAAACCGAGAGAGACAGAGAGACAGATCAAATCTCGGAGGGGCTCTTGCCCCTCCCACGCCATGGAGACCATGGACTAGAGGGGAAACCCTTCTCCCATCTAGGGAGAAGGTCAATGAGGAAGAAGAAGAAGGGGGGCTCTCTCCCCCTCGCTTCCGGTGGCGCCGAAACGCCGTCGGGGGCCATCATCATCATCGCGATCTTCACCAACACCTACATCACCTTCCCCCCTCTATCTACAGTGGTCCACTCTCCCGCAACCCGCTGTACCCTCTACTTAAACATGGTGCTTCATGCTTCATATTATTATCCAATGATGTGTTGCCATCCTATGATGTCTGAGTAGATTTTCGTTGTCCTATCGGTGTTTGATGAATTGCTATGATTGATTTAATTTGCTTGTGGTTATGTTGCTGTCCTTTGGTGCCCATCATATGAGCGCGCGCGTGGATCACACCATAGGGTTAGTTGTATGTTGATAGGACTATGTATTGGAGGGCAAGAGTGACAGAAGCTTCAACCTAGCATAGAAATTGATGCATACGGGATTGAAGGGGGACCAATATATCTTAATGCTATGGTTGGGTTTTACCTTAATGAACATTAGTAGTTGCGGATGCTTGCTAATAGTTCCAATCATAAGTGCACAGAATTCCAAGTAAGGGATGACATGCTAGCAGTGGCCTCTCCCACATAAAACATGCTATCGGTCTAGTAAAGTAGTCAATTGCTTAGGGACAATTTTGCAACTTCTACCACCACTTTTTCACAATCGATATATTTACTTTATTGTGTTTTTATCTAAACAGCCCCTAGTTTTTATTTACCTGCTCTTTATATTCTTGCAAACCTATCCAACAACACCTACAAAGTACTTCTAGTTTCATAGTTGTTTTAGGTAAAGCGAACGTCAAGCGTGCGTAGAGTTGTATCGGTGATCGATAGAACTTGAGGGAATATTTGTTCTACCTTTAGCTCCTCGTTGGTTTCGACACTCTTACTTATCGAAAGAGGCTACCCTATACTTGTGGGTTATCACCTGGCGCGCCAAATGTCTGATCACGGGTTCCGGCAAAACCCTCAAGGTTCGAACACTCGGGTGCGCGCGGAGACTTCCTCCCTACTGATCTATGCCCTAGCTCGCTAAGATCTCGTAGATGAACTTGATACGTCTCCGTCGTATCTACTTTTCCAAACACTTTTGCCCTTGTTTTGGACTCTAACTTACATGATTTGAATGGAACTAACCCGGACTGACGCTGTTTTCAGCAGACTTTCTATGGTGTTATTTATGTGCAGAAACAAAAGTTCTCGGAATGACCTGAACCTCCACGGAACGTCTATTTAGAAATAATAAAAAATCCTTGCAAAAGATGAAGACCAGGGGGCCCACACCCTATGCACGAGGGTGGGGGCACGCCTGCCCCCCTAGGGCACGCCCCTACCTCGTGGGCCCCCTGGAGCTCCTCCGACCTCAACTCCAACTCTATATATTTGCTTTCGGGGAGAAAAAAATCAAGGAGAAGAATTCATCGCGTTTTACGATACGGAGCCGCTGCCAAGCCCTAAAACCTCTCGGGAGGGCTGATCTGGAGTCCGTTCGGGGCTCCGGAGAGGGGGATTCGTCGCCGTCGTCATCATCAACCATCCTCCATCACCAATTTCATGATGCTCACCGCCGTGCATGAGTAATTCCATCGTAGGCTTGCTGGACGGTGATAGGTTGGATGAGATCTATCATGAAATCGAGTTAGTTTTGTTAGGGTTTGATCCCTAGTATCCACTATGTTCTGAGATTGATGTTGCTATGACTTTGCTATGCTTAATGCTTGTCACTAGGGCCCGAGTGCCATGATTTCAGATCTAAACCTATTATGTTTTCATGAATATATGTGAGTTCTTGATCGTATCTTGCAAGTCTATAGTCACCTACTATGTGTTATGATCCGGCAACCCCGAAGTGACAATAATCGGGACCACTCCTGGTGATGACCTTAGTTTGAGGAGTTCATGTATTCACTATGTGTTAATGCTTTGGTCTGGTACTCTATTAAAAGGAGGCCTTAATATCCCTTAGTTTCCATTAGGACCCCGCTGCCACGGGAGGGTAGGACAAAAGATGTCATGCAAGTTCTTTTCCATAAGCACGTATGACTATATTCGGAATACATGCCTACATTACATTGACGAATTGGAGCTAGTTCTGTGTCACCCTATGTTATGATTGTTACATGATGAACCGCATCCGGCATAATTCTCCATCACTGATCCAATGCCTACGAGCTTTTCACATATTGTTCTTCGCTTATTTACTTTTCCGTTGCTACTGTTACAATCACTACAAAACACCAAAAATATTACTTTTGCTACTGTTATTTTGTTACCGTTACCATCACTATCATATTACTTTGCTACTAAATACTTTGCTCCAGATAGTAAGTTATCCAGGTGTGGCTGAATTGACAACTCAACTGCTAATACTTGAGAATATTCTTTGGCTCCCCTTGTCTCGAATCAATAAATTTGGGTTGAATACTCTACCCTCCAAAACTGTTGCGATCCCCTATACTTGTGGGTTATCAAGACCATTTTCTGGCGCTGTTGCCGGGGAGCATAGCTCTATTCTTTGAGTCACTTGGGCTTTATATCTACTGGTCACTATGAAGAACTTGAAAGATGCTAAGACAACAATTTATCCCTCAACTACGAGGGGAGGTAAGGAACTGCCATCTAGCTCTGCACTTGATTCACCTTCTGTTTTGAGTAAGCTTGCGACACCTAAACCTGCTTCTGCTAATCGTTCTCATATGTCGCATGTTATTGATGATGCCACTTCTGCTATGCATGATACTTATGATGAAACTACTTCTATGCTTGATACTACCGTGCCACTTAGTGAATTTCTTGATGAACAACTTGCTAGGGTTAGAGAGAAAGAAATTATTGAAACTGATAATATTGATGAAAGTGATGATGAAGACTCTCCCCCTAATAAATATGAATCTCCTGTTATTCCTGAGGCTTATGTTTTTGAAAAAGAAGTTGCTTTAGCTATTTTAGCTTGCAAAGATAGATATGAGCTCAAGAGGTTATTAGCTAAATGGAAGCAGCAATCTCTTAATGCTAGAATGAAACCTGACCCTGCTTTTGCTACTTCACCTATATGTGTTACTGATAAGGATTATGAATTCTCTGTTGATCCTGATATAATACTTTGGTTGAATCTGATCCTTTTCATGTCTATCAATCTGAAACTATTGTGGCACATCTTACTAAACTAAATGATATAGCCACCCTGTTCACTAATGATGAGAAATCTCGCTACCTATATATCCTTAAAATATTTCCGTTCTCATTAAAGGGTGATGCTAAGATATGGTTTAATTCTCTTGATCATGGTTGTGTGCGTAGTCCCCAGGATATGATTTATTACTTCTCTGCTAAATATTTCCCTGCTCATAAGAAACAAGCTGCTTTAAGGGATATATATAATTTTGTGCAAATTGAAGAAGAGAGTCTCCCACAAGCTTGGGGGAGGCTTCTCCGATTACTTAATGCTTTGCCTGATCATCTTCTTAAGAAGAATGAAATACTTGATATCTTTTATAATGGACTAACCGATACTTCCAGAGATTACCTGGATAGTTGTGCTGGTTGTGTTTTCAGGGAAAGAACACCGGATGAAGCTGAAATTCTACTGAATAATATGTTGACAAATGAAAATAATTGGACACTTCCGGAGCAAGCTCCTAAGCCAATTCCCGAGCCTATCCCTAAACCAACTCGCAAGAAAAGAGGTGTTCTATTTCTCAGTCCTGAAGATATGCAAGAGGCAAAGAAATCTATGAAAGAAAAAGGTATTAAAGTTGAAGATGTTAAGAATTTACCTCCTATTGAAGAAATACATGGTCTTAATTTACCGCCTGTTGAAGAAACATATGATCTTAATCCTTCACCTATTGAAGAAACTCATGGTCTTGATAACCCGACACAGGTAGTAAAGGTAAATTCTCTCTATAGATTTGATGAAGGTGATATTCCTCACTATAAGTCTGCTAGACAATGCTTAGAAGAGTTTGATAATTTTATTGTCAAACAAGAAAACTTCAATGCTTATTTTGGTAGACAATTGAAATACAATTCCGATATGCTTGAACACTTGAGTAATTATATGTCTAGAGTTAAAGGTGAACTTAAACTCATTACTAAACATGCTTCTATGGTTACCACTCAAGTAGAACAAGTACTTAAAGCTCAGAATGATTTGCTCAATGAATTGAATAGTAAGAATAATGATTATGATGTTAGAGTAGCTACTAGAACTGGTAAGATGACTCAGGAACCTTTGTATCCTGAAGGCCACCCTAAGAGAATTGAGCAAGATTCTCAGAGAAATAATATTGATGCACCTAGTCCTTCTAAAAAGAAGAAAAAGAAAAATGATAGGACTTTGCATGCTTCTAGTGAACCAATTGCCGAACCACCTGAGAATCCAAACAATAGTTCTATTTCTGATGCTAAAACACAATCTGGTAATGAACATGAACCTAATGAAAATGCTAATGATGATGCTCAACCTAGTAATGATAATGATGTGGAAACTGAACCTGCTGTTGATCTTGATAACCCACAATCAGAGAATCAACATTATGATAAGAGAGACTTTGTTGCTAGGAAACACGGTAAAGAAAGGGAACCTTGGTTTCAGAAACCCATGCCTTTTCCTCCCAAACCATCCAAGAAAAAGGATGATGAGGATTTTGAGCGCTTTGCTGAAATGATTAGACCTATCTTTTTGCGTATGCGATTAACTGATATGCTCAAAATGAATCCTTATGCTAAGTATATGAAAGAAATTGTTACTAATAAGAGAAAGATACCGGAAGCTGAAATTTCCACCATGCTTGCTAATTATACTTTTAAGGGTGGAATATCTAAGAAGCTTGGAGATCCAGGAGTACCCACTATACCATGCTCCATTAAAAGAAACTATGTTAAAATTGGTTTATGTGATCTTGGAGCCGGTGTTAGTGTTATGCCTCTCTCTTTATATCGTAGACTTGATTTGAATAAGTTGACACCTACTGAAATATCTTTGCAAATGGCTGATAAATCAGCTGCTATACCTGTTGGTATTTGTGAGGATGTGCCTGTTGTGGTTGCAAACGTTACTATTTTAACGGACTTTGTTACTCTTGATATTCCCGAGGACGATAGTATGTCTATTATTCTTGGAAGACCTTTTTTGAATACTGCAGGGGCTGTTATTGATTGCAACAAAGGCAATGTCACTTTTCATGTTAATGGTAATGAGCATACGGTACACTTTCCGAGGAAACAACCTCAAGTCCACAGTATAAATTCTATTGGAAAAATTCCATCGATTATTTTTGGAGGTTTTGAATTTCCTCTTCCTACTGTCCAGAGGAAATATGATATTCTTATTATTGGGGATGTGCATATCCCCGTTGAGGTAACACAGTGTTATTCGAAATTTCTCCGGTTCCATGTTATTCAGAATGAGTTTGTTAACAAGACTTGATCAACCTTGTTAGTGGATTCCTTTTGATGAGCATGAGATGGATGAAACTAGAAGCACAACCTTCTGTACCCTCCTTCTACTTTCTGTTATTTAGTTGAAATAAAGTAAAAATAGTATTTTCCTGTCTGTTTTCTGATTTATCCGTGCAATATAAAAATTCCCCGAAAATAAAAGTTCTCCAAATGCCCTGAAAATGGAATATGAGTTTTTCTAGAATTTTTTAGAATATCTGGCACCGAGAACACAGCAGGAGGGGCAAGCACCTGGCCACGAGGGTGGAGGGCGCGCCCTACCCCCTGGGCGCGCCCCCCTGCCTCGTGGTCCCATGGTGGCCCCCCTCCACTATTTCCTGCACCCACACACTCCTTCTTCCTCCCACAAACACCAATATCCAGCTCAAGCACGAGTTCTAGCTCATTTTGCTACGTTTTTCGATCTCCTTGCTCAAAGCACCTCTCACAAAACTGCTTGGGGAGATTGTTCCTTGGTATGTGACTCCTCCATTGGTCCAATTAGTTTTTGTTCTAGTGCTTTATTCATTGCAAATTTGTGCTGCCTAGGTGACCATGTTCTTGAGCTTGCATGTCAAATTTATATGGTCCAAGTAGTTCTAATGCATGATATAGGCTCTAGGCACTTGTAGGAGTAGTTGCTATCAATTTTGTTGAGTTTGGTTCATTTTTATTTGAAGTTACTAAAAAATTTAGAAATTTTCAAAAAATAATGAAGAGATTTTTGAGGGGCTCATCGAGCCAAAGCCCGAAGGAAAAGCAAAGTGAGGAAGCACAGAGGCCAAAATATAATTTGCCTCGCACCGCGGAGGTCCGGCCGTGTGAATGGCCTTCCGATGATTTCTTGAGAGAAGCGGGATTTATGATGATTTCTATTCATTGGCTGAGAATGATGGCCTCACCGACTTCCTCCGCGACCAACGTCATCAGTATCTCTTACTCACCAATACTTTTGTCCAAAACTTCTACTATTTTCATAAAGAAACACCTCCTTCAGTAGAGTTTCATTTATATCATGTTGTTAAGAAGATGCCACTAGATGAATTTTGCAAGGTTTGCAAAATACCCTTCGAGGGTACCTTAGATGAACCACATCGTAAAGATGTGGACGGGTTTATTGACACCATTACTGTGGGGGAAACCAGGAAGGTTTCCGATGCAGGAATCACTAGCATACATTTTCCTGTTTTACGCTACTTTGCCATATTTGCTAGTCGTTGCTTGATTGGTCGCGGAAACTATGGAAACCTTAGTGTTCCTGATATTATCATTTTGTTCCATGGTTTATTTTCCGATAACACTGTTAGTATGGGCGGTATTATTGCTAAACGGTTAAGTTTGAACTGTACTAAGGGTCCCATCTTTGGAGGTATTGATGCGTCACGCCTTGCTGCACATTATAACATACCTATTAGGCTCTATGAGAAAGAAGAAAAATTGCTGCCCAATGCTTATTTAGATTATAAGAGTATGGTAGCGCATGACTTTATTGTTAAAAACAGGGAAGGGGAGCTTAAATACAAATTGTTCTTTGATAAACATCACCCTGAGACTATTACCTTGCCTGCTCCTTCCTTGTTTAATTTATCTGAAGGTCCGTATCTCTTTCCGTGGGCGGCCATTTACGCTTACCGGAATCCTACACCAGCCCCGGAGCCGGAACCACAGTTTGAGCCTCCACGACAGTCTGATTACTTTTGGGATCCGGAGATGACTGCCAGCCAGTGGCAGTCAGAGTCCTCTTCATCTCAGTACGACCCCGGCTACAACTATGGATATCCGCCAGGCCATCCGTGGCAATGAACCAACTTAGGCCAAAAGCCTAAGCTTGGGGGAGTACGTATTTCCCACCGACATTACATTTATGTTCACACACTTATTGCTAGATGTCGGTGCTCATACTTTTTCATTGTAATATCCATGCTAGTTTATTTTCTTTTTCTTGCTTTCTTCTTGTGTGTTTGATAAACCTTAAGGAAAACAAAAAATTTAGTGTAGTTTTTTTTACTTTTCTTGCTGTAGTAGTAATAATTAAAAAGAAAACCCAAAAATATTTCCCGTTCTTCTTTTGCTTGTTGGGAGCTTTCCCGTGTAAATAGTTTTATTTCTTTTCTTTTCTTTGGGGGTCGATAGGAGAAGACCATAATTAAATTGTTGAAGTGGCTCTTATATGCATTATTGTTGATTTAACCAAGAGCCCATATTGCTTTGTCTTCTCCTGTTTATTGAATGCTCGCAGATTCCAACTTAGTCCAATGCACGTGCACTCTTATTATTATTCACATCATTCGGTCGTGCAAGTGAAAGGCAATTATGACGATATATGATGGACTGACTGAGATGAGAAAAGCTGGTATGAACTCGACCTCTATCGTTTTTGTAAATATGATGAGTTCATCGTTCCTGATTCAGCCTATTATGAATAAACATGTTTGCAATGACAATTAGAGATCATAGTTGCTTATGCCATGCTTGATTAGCTATGAGTTATAATGGATTACCTTGCGTGCCAACATGCTATTAAAATGGTTGTGATGTGGCATAGTGGAGTGGTATCCTCCTTTGAATGATTTAAGTGACTCGACTTGGCACATGTTCACACATGTAGTTGAAACAAATCAACATAGCCTTCACGATATTTATGTTCATGGTGGATTATATCCTACTCATGCTTGCACTCAATGTTTATTAATTTTAATGCATGTTCATGACTGTTGTCGCTCTCTAGTTGGTCGCTTCCCAGTCTTTTGCTAGCCTTCACTTGTACTAAGAGGGAATACTGCTTGTGCATCCAATCCCTTAAACCCCAAAGTTATTCCATATGAGTCCACTATACCTTCCTATATGCGGTATCTACCTGCCGTTCCAAGTAAATTTGTATGTGCCAAAATCTAAACCTTCCAATAAACATTCTGTTTTGTATGCTCGAATAGCTCATGTATCAACTAGGGCTGCCCTTATCTTCCATGCTAGGCGGGTTATTCTCAAGAGGAGTGGACTCCGCTCCTCACTCACGAAAAATGGCTGGTCACCGGGATGCCCAGTCCCATGTTTATGCAAACTAAATCAAAATAATTGCAAACAAAACTCCCCCTGGGACTGTTGCTAGTTGGAGACACTCGTTGTTTCGAGCAAGTCATGGATTGATGCTTGTTGGTGGAGGGGGAGTATAAACTTTACCATTCTGTTTGGGAACCGCCTATAATGTGTGTAGCATGGAAGATATCACCATCACTTAGTTGTTATGTTGACAATGAAAGTATGCCGCTCAAAATATTATTTATCTCTATTTCAAAACCGAGCTCTGGCACCTCTACAAATCCCTGCTTCCCTCTGCGAAGGGCCTATCTATTTACTTTTATGTTGAGTCATCACCCTCTTATTAAAAAGCACTAGCTGGAGAGCGCTGCTGTCATTTGCATCCATTATTATTAATTTATATTGGGTATGACTATGACTGGATCTCTTTTACCATGAATTAGAATGTCTAGTCAGTCCTTGATCTTTAAAGGTGCTCTGCATTTATGTTTTGCGGTCTCAGAAAGGGCTAGCGAGATACCATCCTGTTATATCATATTATGATTGTTTTGAGAAAGTGTTGTCATCCGAGATTTATTATTATTGCTCGCTAGTTGATTGTGCCATTGATATGAGTAAACATGAGACCTAAGAGTTATTGTGAATGTGGTTAGTCATAATCTTTGCTGAAAACTTGAATGCTAGCTCTACATATTTACAACAACAAGAGCAAACAGAGTTTGTAAAAGTTTTTCTTTATCACTTTCAGTTTGTCAACTGAATTGCTTGAGGACAAGCAAAGGTTTAAGCTTGAAGGAGTTGATACGTCTCCGTCGTATCTACTTTTCCAAACACTTTTGCCCTTGTTTTGGACTCTAACTTCCATGATTTGAATGGAACTAACCCGGACTGACGTTGTTTTCAGCAGACTTTCTATGGTGTCATTTATGTGCAGAAACAAAAGTTCTCGGAATGACCTGAAACTCCACGGAACGTCTATTTGGAAATAATAAAAAATCCTTGCAAAAGATGAAGACCAGGGAGCCCACACCCTGTCCACGAGGGTGGGGGCGCGCCCGCCCCCCTAGGGCGCGCCCTCCTACCTCGTGGGCCCCCTGGAGCTCCTCCGACCTCAATCCAACTCTATATATTTGCTTTCGGGGAGAAAAAAATCAAGGAGAAGAATTCATCGCGTTTTACGATACGGAGCCGCCGCCAAGCCCTAAAACCTCTCGGGAGGGCTGATCTGGAGTCCGTTTGGGGCTCCGGAGAGGGGGATTCGTCGCCGTCGTCATCATCAACCATCCTCCATCACCAATTTCATGATGCTCACCGCCGTGCGTGAGTAATTCCATCGTAGGCTTGCTGGACGGTGATGGGTTGGATGAGATCTATCATGTAATTGAGTTAGTTTTGTTAGGGTTTGATCCCTAGTATCCACTATGTTCTGAGATTGATGTTGCTATGACTTTGCTATGCTTAATGCTTGTCACTAGGGCCCGAGTGCCATGATTTCAGATCTGAACCTATTATGTTTTCATGAATATATGTGAGTTCTTGATCCCATCTTGCAAGTCTATAGTCACCTACTATGTGTTATGATCCGGCAACCCCGAAGAGACAATAATCGGGACCACTCCCGGTGATGACCTTAGTTTGAGGAGTTCATGTATTCACTATTTGTTAATGCTT
The DNA here is from genome assembly GCF_018294505.1 of Triticum aestivum. Classification (NCBI taxonomy): domain Eukaryota; kingdom Viridiplantae; phylum Streptophyta; class Magnoliopsida; order Poales; family Poaceae; genus Triticum; species Triticum aestivum. Next base: position 544,487,537 of record NC_057799.1, read on the forward strand.
TGGTCCGGTACTCTATTAAAAGGAGGCCTTAATATCCCTTAGTTTCCATTAGGACCCCGCTGCCACGGGAGGGTAGGACAAAAGATGTCATGCAAGTTCTTTTCCATAAGCACGTATGACTATATTCGGAATACATGCCTACATTACATTGACAAGTTGGAGCTAGTTCTGTGTCACCCTATGATATGATTGTTACATGATGAACCGCATCCGGCATAATTGTCCATCACCAATCCAATGCCTACGAGCTTTTCACATATTGTTCTTCGCTTATTTACTTTCCGTTGCTACTGTTACAATCACTACAAAACACCAAAAATATTACTTTTGTTGTTGTTACTTTTGTTACCGTTACCATCACTATCATATTACTTTGCTACTAAATACTTTGCTGCAGATACTAAGTTATCCAGGTGTGGTTGAATTGACAACTCAACTGCTAATACTTGAGAATATTCTTTGGCTCCCCTTGTGTCGAATCAATAAATTTGGGTTGAATACTCTACCCTCGAAAACTGTTGCGATCCCCTATACTTGTGGGTTATCAGAACTCGACGAACTCACAACACAAAGACACAAGATTTATACTGGTTCGGGCCACTGTTGTGGTGTAATACCGTACTCCAGTGTGGTGGTGGTGGATTGCCTCTTGGGCTGATTATGAACAGTCTTGTGCTTGGCGAACTTGTGTGCATGAGGTGCCTCGCAATGGGTTATCAGTCGCCCCCTACTGTGATGGCTAGTTCTACTTATATAGGCCCTAGTCCTCTTCCCAAATATTGAGCGGGAAGGGAGCCAACAATGGCCAATTTGAAAGGGGACAGCTAGTACAGCTTATCCTGACAAAAGCGGTCTTCGCCTGCGAAAGGCTCTGGTGGTGACGCCGTCTTGGGCTCGATGGTGACCTCCGTCCTGCCGTCCTGCGGGTCTTGGTCTCGTTGCACTGATATGGAAACCTTTTCTTGATGCCTCGGTACTCCGCGCCTGCGCTTGCCTCCTTAGCACCAAAGAGGAAACAAGGACGCTGCGCGCGCTGGCGCCCGCCTGGCGCCCGCCTGATCTTGATCGTCATGGCTCACGTCACGAGAGCCTCGCGAGGTTTGCCCTGCCTTGATCTCTCCGCTCCTCGCGAGGCAGCCTAGTGAGGCCGCTCCCGAGGAGGTCTTGTGTCGTCCGCCTCGCGAGGCTTGGCCCCTTGCGAGGGTCTTGAATGCCTTGTTGATGAAGATGGGCCGTACAGGCCTGCTAGCATAGCCACGCCGTGGGCCGCAGGCAGGCAATTTTGGGGACCCCCGTTCCCAGAACGCTAACAGTTGAGGCTTCACATGTGGGGGTGTTGCAATGGCGACATGAGGGCGAACACAATGTTCCCCGCCCCTCATGTGATGCTCCTTCGTCGGGGCTGGAAAACCTTCGCACATGCCCACTTCTTGATGAAGGGGCACGTCCTCTGCTTCAAGTTAGCGGAGAGTGACCTGTTCTCCGTCAAGGTCTTCGGGCGCTCGGGACACAGGCTAGGATGATGTGCGGAGAGCTCGACTGATGACGAAAGCTCCTCCTCGAGCGACAATGATGAGGAGGACAGCGACAACGGCGATGAAGGTAGCGGGCAGGAGGATGACGGGTCCGACTAGGCGTCGGACACATCGTCCCTGGGCGATGCCGGCAACACCGCCATCTGCATCGCCAACTCCTTGAACTTCTCGGGGTCGCCTCCTTGGGCGGCTGGCGTGGGAAGGCCGGAGAAGACGAAGAAGGCGGGTGGCGGGCTGTCAAGTCGGAGTACGTGGGCACCGATACCTTCATCGCGTATTGCCGGCCCGCTGCCTCATCTTTCAGCTCTTCTCCTGGCACCATCACCACCAGCCTTCTTCCAGACGTCCACCGGGATGTTCTCTTGGTGTCTTCTGCTGCTCGTACCTCCCCTAGGCGCTCCTTTTGCCCTCCTGTAATCTTGACCCGCCTGAGGAGACGGACAAGAAAGGGATTACGGGAACCTTATCTCTTTTTAGTTTTTAAGCCTACGGGTATTTGTTAGATTTAAACCTCGTAATCCCCTTGCTCATGTATACATTCCGTATGAATTGTACTTGTTAACAATGTATTAATGAAGAAAAGGGTGTTTGCCGGGTTCTTCTGTGCGCGAGCGAGGCTCACACCAAGGGAAGAATCCTCGTTATCTTAAGATAAACATCGTCACCCGGCAACATACCTCGCCGTCCTCCCGCTCTATAGTCCGACTACACTCATGCCCTTGGCGGAGGTAGGGGCAAAGTAGGATTAGGCCCTTCGCTCGTTCCCTTTCTATCGCGCTACAACCAAGTTCCGACCCAAAGAAAGGTTCTTGGGCACAGGAAAGAGGGAGCCCGGCGGTACAAGAGTGAGTGAAGCTTCGTACGTTCAAGTTCCATACAGAAAATGTAGAGTGGGGGATGAAAGACTTATCTGATTCTGCAGCTCCTGGCAACTAGGGCTTGCCGTGGTCAGATCTCTGGATCTGTAGCCCCCGGCAACATTGGCTTGCCGAGGTTTGGGCGTCGGCCTCTTTCCTTTCCCCCAAACAGCTCAGCAGAAATGCCCGCGCATCCTGCGAACCAAAAGAAAGGATGGGAGGGACATAGGGACGCACACTCAACCTCTATGCTAGGGGTTAGTTGCCGCTAAGCACTATCGACCCTAACATAAAGAGAGAGACTCAACCTAGCATGCATGATAAAACTTAGGGCACCAGCGCTTCATTTATTTATCTGTTGCTCAGGGTCTGCGCCTGGCTTTGTACAAAGGGTTACATGCCTTGTCGGCAAGGCTTGTACAAAAAGTGGTCTGCCGGGAGGCCCGGCAACCGCGCCTTATGGGTAAAACTTGCGAAGATGTTCGATGTTCCAGGAGTTGCTCACTCGGATCCCATCTTCAGTCTCCAGGCGGACTGCTCCGGGCCTGGTAACTCGTATTACCCGATAAGGGCCTTTCCACCTCGGCGTCAACTTGTTGGAATTCTTGGCGGACTGAACTCGCCGAAGAACAAGGTCGCCTTCCTCAAGGCTTCGGGCATGAACCTTGCGGCTATGGTAGCGGCGCAAGGCTTGCTGGTAGCGAGTGGTTCGCACAACAGCCCGAAGACGATCTTCCTCGAGGAGTGTCGCATCCTCTTGGTGCAACTGCTCATGCATAAGCTCATCATAAGCGAGCACTCGAGGTGACCCGTATATGAGTTCAGTGGGGAGAACTGCTTCTGCCCCGTATACCAGGGAAAAGGGTGTCTGGCCTGTGGCTCGATTTGGCGTCGTTCTGATCGACCAAAGAACCGTCGGCAACTCATCAATCCAGTGCCTTCCGCACTTGTGCAGCTTGTCGAAAGTTCTGGTCTTGAGGCCCCGCAACACTTCTGCATTCGCCCTCTCAGCCTGGCTGTTACTTCTAGGGTGAGCAACAGAAGCAAAACAAACCTTGTTGCCGAGATCCTGAATGTACTGCATGAAGGTGCGGCTTGTGAATTGTGTGTCGTTGTCGGTGATGAACCTGTTGGGCACACCAAAATGGTAGACTAGCCTCTTGAAGAACTTGACGGCTGACTGTGTCGTCACCTTTCTCACTGGTTCCACTTCCGGCCACTTTGTGAACTTGTCGATCACGACGTACAAGTACTCAAAGCCCCCGACAGCGTGGGGAAAGGGGCCCAGTATGTCGAGCCCCCAGACCGAAAATGGCCAGGAAAGAGGGATTGTGTGAAGGGCTTGGGCAGGTTGATGAAGCTTCTTTGAATGGAACTGGCATGCTTCACACTTGGTTACTAGTGCCGTCGCATCCTGGAGAGCGGTGGGCTAGAAGAAACCTTGCCAGAATGCCTTGCCGACAAGGGCTCTCGACCCAATGTGGGAGCCACACATGCCTCCATGTATCTCTGCCAACAGCCTCAGTCCGTCTTCCCGAGGAATGCACTTCAACTTCACGCCGTTCGGTCTCCTTCTGTATAGGGCATTATCCACGAACTGGTACATGCTGGACCGACGGGCTACTTTCTCTGCCTCTTCTTGTTCCTCAGGGAGCTCCCCGGTTTGGAGGAAACGGACGGTGGGCTAGCCCATGCCGGAGCTTGGGGCTCAACGGCAAGGACTAAAGGCACATCTTCGGCCGTAAGGGCAGCTGCCTCTATGGCCAGTGCTTGGGGCCCTGCCGGGGGCTGCTGCTCTCCGGAAAACTTGGGACACCCGGCAAAGTCTTTGACGGCGGCTCCTGGGAGCTCAGTGGGAAAGTACTTGCCGGGGTCTGCCTTCCTTCGTTTGCTCGGTCCTGCTGATGGTTCGACGAATAGCTGAGTTAATTGGAGCACAAAGGTACCTGGTTCCACAGGCAACTTGAGGGCAGCGCGTTTTGATAGGTCGTCAGCAATGCCGTTCTCCGCTCGGGGAACATGCTCTGCTTGCAACCCGTCAAAGCGCTCTTCCAACTTCCTCACTTCATCCACATAGGCTTCCATCAATGGGCTCTGGTAATCCTTGTTCACTTGCTTGACGATGAGCTGCGAATCACCTGTGATGATGAGCTTCCTGATTCCGAGGTCTGCCGCGATCCTGAGACCGGCCAGCAATCCTTCGTACTCCGCCGTTTTGTTCGTTGATTTTTCCCGGGGAAAGTGCATCTGGATTACGTACTTGAGGCGCTCCCCGGTGGGTGCGACGAGTAGTACACCGGCACCAGCACCTTGGAGTGAGAAAGCTCCATCAAAGTACATAACCCACTCACTGCTCATCTCCTTGCCGGGAAGGGTGGTCTCTTGAATCTCCTCGTCGGGCATTGCGGTCCACTCTGCTATGAAATATCCCAAGGCTCAGCTCTTAATTGTTGAAGTACTTTCAAACTTGAGGCCAAAGCTTGACAATTCCAAAGCCCACTCCACAATCCTCCTGGTTGCAACCGGGTTGTGCAGGATTCATTGCAACGGGAGGCGGGTGACGACGGTGATCTCATGTGCTTGGAATTAGTGGCGCAGCTTCCTTGAGGCCATGAGGAGGCCGAAAAGTAGCTTCTGCAAACCCTAATACCTTGTCCTAGGCCCCTACAGGAGGGAACTAACAAAATAAACTGGGTGCTGCACCATCTTCTTCTTCTGTTCAACTTCACTCATCTGGGCAGACTTCGCCACGCCGGGACTGGTCGTTGCCGAGGGTTCCGCCTTGTCGGCGTCAAGCCCTGCCAGGGAGAACCCTGGCCCATCATCTGACGGCTCCGCTGCTATTGCCGCTTCTCCCTCAAATTCCCTCTGTGCCACTAGCGCAGCGCTGACCATTAGAGGTGGTGCAGCTGCGCCGCTCCGGCGAACTTGTACATGGGATCAGACGACGGATTGTTCGAGGGAGATCGCACGAGGAGGAGACGATCCACGCGGATGTGCTGCCCCAACTCTTCTTCCGCTGCACGGCACTGCGAGTCTAGTGGTAACGAACTGTGATCCATCTCCCGTAGCATGTTCTTGGTTGTTCTGCACGTAGGAAAATTTTAATTTGCAGTCGACGCACCCTACCGTAGATCCCAACAGTGGTATCAGAGCCTCTACTATAGGATTTGGTTTCAGATCGTATGCATATTAGATATGTGGAGGCGGCAGATGAGATCTGTTGTCGTTGTTGAGATCGGCTGTGTGCACGGTTGATGAGATCAACTGCACATGGGGATCGATGAGGCTATGTTTTTTGTCAATCGGGATCGATGAGGTCGTGACACGATCTACCCCTGCCGGTCGGTTATCCGCCATCGGGGTTAACAGTGAAACGTAAATCCGAATCGGATTCGCGATGATCGATGAGATCGGTCAGATCAGAGAATTCGGTGTGATCTGAGTTCAGATGTGATCTGTGATTTCCGAAAACGTCGGGCGCTGCCCGCACCCACGAGGGGCGCTGCCCCTTCGAACCCCGCCTGCTGACCGATAGCGGGACTGCCGTGTGCGTTGCGCCTTATATTTCCTACACGATCACACAAACCGGTAGAATGCGATTCTATGCATAACTTTGTTTTGCATATTTGATGTGAATAGTATGGCTCATGAGTATGTGATGCATGTGTGTAAATAATACATGCCCTGCGTGTCATGTTAGTCAGCCGGCAGGAGCCAAAGTGCTGTCATTATATTGTATAACGACCTGCGTGTCGACTTGTGACTCTATGTAAAATTCATTACTAGTTGTAGTAGTTGGATAATAGAGATCAGGTTGGTGGCTTGGCGTCCCGGCGTGACGAACAAGATGGAGTTCCTAGATGGTCATTGGAGTCGGAGCCGACCTGGAAGAACGTCCATGAAGGAGCCATACTATTTCACAATATATGTTTATTTGTGATTGTTATGCTTCTTGTTTTCTATGCATGTTAGAATGGCAGAAAGATCCCTCATGAATATCAAGCGAATTGCCATCCCCGATGTTGCACCTTCGCACGTCAAGTACGTCTAGTAGTGGGCTCATCGAATTGAGGTGTTGCTGGGTGTCCTTGAACTGAAGGGTTCATGTCGGACACGGACATGCACTGCATCCGGTTAACTTGACAAGGCTATCAAAACGGTTTTGGCCCTTGTGGCAAAGAAGGTTGGGGGCCGGGGTATGAGATACCTTCCCGATCGACAGGAGTCTTATAGAGATACGATTACCAAGGAGTTGCTTACCGGATAGGCATGTTGTCTAGCAGTGATGCTAAAGCTCACTAGTCGCATGTGCTAGTCGGATCCTGAATCACTGAAAGTTTGCGGAGGGATGCCAACTTTAGTGGGAGTATTTTCGTTTAAGGCTAGAATTACTCTACATAAACACATTGCTTAGTGATTGCATATTTTCGGTTGTAGATCAATGGCACCACCTGCTCAACCCAACTTTGCATTGAAATCAATTCTGGAAAAGGATAAACTGAATGGAACAAACTTTACCACCTGGTATAGAAATCTGAGAATTATTCTCAAGCATGATAAAAAGGAACATGTTCTAGAGCATCCACTTCCAGAGGAACCTGCCGATAATGCTAGTGACACAGCTAAGAATGCCTACCAAAAGCTCGTTGATGAATCAACGGAGATCAGCTGTCTGATGCTGGCTTGTATGAAGCCCGATTTGCAACAGCATTTCGAAAATGTTGAGGCTTACGATATGATCGAGAGTCTCAAGAGCATGTTTCAGACACAGGCTAGGACTGAAAGGTTCAACGTCTGGCGATCCTTGATGGATTGCAAGCTGAAGGAAGGTGATCCACTGAGCCCACATGTGATCAAGATGATCGGATATGTGCAAGCTTTGGATCAGTTGGGCTTCCCGCTCTTGGATGAGCTGGCTACTGATGCAGTTCTGGGTTCTCTTCCGCCCAGCTATGGGACGTTCATCTCGAACTATCATATGCATGGCATGGATAAGAAGCTCACTAAGTTGCATGGGATGCTCAAAGTGGCAGAGCAGGATATTAAGAAAGGCACGCATCAAGTGTTGATGGTGCAGAAATCGTCTAAGTTCAAGAAGAGTTGGTCTAAGAAGAAGGCTAAGGAAAAGGCCACGGAGACGGTAACCTCCGCCGCTGCGCCGAAGTTTGGACCGGACTCGAAGCCCATTTGCTATCATTGCAAGGAGACTGGTCACTGGAAGAGGAACTGTAGCAAGTGGCTTGCAGAGCATGGCAAGAAGGCCGGGAATGCTGCTTCAGGCAAAGGTACACTTGTTGCATATGTTATAGACATTTACCTTGCTGACATACCTAGTAGCTCTTGGGTATTTGATACCGGATCGGTTGTTCATATTTGCAACTCGATGCAGGGGCTGGTAAGAACTAAGCGTGTGGCACAAGGGGAGATTAACATCAGGGTCGGCAACAAAGCAAGAGTTGCTGCGTTGGAGGTCGGCACGATGCAGCTCCAGCTTCCTTCTGGATTTATTTTGGAATTGAATAATTTTTATTACATTCCTGCACTTATTCGGAACATTATTTCTGCCTCATGTTTGATGAGTCAGGGTTATGAATTCAATTTAAAGGACAATGGTTGTTCGTTTTATTTGAATGGTATGTTCCACGGCTATGCACCCATTGTTGATGGGCTATTTATATTGAATCTGGAACAGGAACCGGTCTATAACGTGAATGTCAAGAGGCATAAGCCTAATGAGATAAATCCGACATACTTCTGGCATTGCCGGCTTGGACACATTAGTCTGAAACACATGAAGAAGCTCCATGATGATGGGCTCCTAACTTCGTCCGACTTCGGGTTGTTCGAGACATGTGAATCATGCTTGCTCGGCAAGATGACTAAGTCTCCTTTCGCAAAGAGTTGCGAGAGGGCGTCCGAGCTGTTGGAGCTTATACACAGGGATGTGTGTGGTCCAATGAGCACAACTGCCAGAGGCGGCTATCAGTACTTCGTGACTTTTACTGACGACTTGAGTAGATATGGATATATCTATTTGATGAGGCACAAGTCGGAAACTTTTGAAAAGTTCAAAGAGTTTCAGGACGAAGTTGAGAATCAGCTCGGCAAGACTATAAAGCTTGTACGATCTGATCGTAGAGGTGAGTACATGAGCCAGGAGTTTGATGATCATCTGAAAAGCCGAGGTATAGTACCTCAGCTCACACCTCCGGGTACGCCACAGAGAAACGGCGTGTCGGAACGGAGGAATCGTACCTTGTTGGACATGGTTCAGTCTATGATGAGCAAATCAGATTTACCCTTGTCATTCTGGGGATACGCTCTAGAAACTGAAGCTTTCACACTTAACAGGGTACCATCAAAATCCGTAGACAAGACACCACATGAGATGTGGACCGGGAAAAGTCCCAGTTTGTCTTTTCTAAAGATTTGGGGTTGTGAAGCATTTGTCAAGCGACTTATGTCAGACAAGCTTACACCTAAGTCGGATAAATGCATGTTCATGGGATATCCAAGGGAAACCTTCGGATATAGCTTCTACAATCGGGAAGAGAACAAAGTGTTTGTTGCTCGGAACGGGGTTTTCCTTGAGAAAGAGTTTCTCAGTCGGGAGGCCAGTGGGAGGACGGTCCGACTCGAAGAAATTCGAGGACCACTCGGGGACGGCTCGGCTGGTGATGAGATCATACCGGAGTTAGACAGGGAACCCGTAGTGGAAGCGGCAGCGGAACCATGAAGGTCGGAGAGATTGCGCAGAGTGCGTGATGTATTGTTGCTAGAAAGCGATGAGCCGGCTACTTATGCGGAAGCGATGGTGAGCCCAGATTCCGAGGCATGGCTGGAGGCCATGAGATCCGAGTTAAAGTCCATGGATGAGAATCAAGTCCGGGACTTGGTTGATCCGCTGCCTGGCGTAACGGCCATTGGTTGCAAATGGGTCTTTAAGAAGAAAACCGATGTGGATGGAAATGTTTAGATCCACAAAGCTCGGCTTGTCGCTAAGGGTTATGGACAAGTTCAAGGAATTGACTACGACGAGACTTACTCGCCGGAAGCGATGCTGAAGTCGGTGAGGATCATACTAGCTATAGCTGCATATTTCGATTACGAGATATGGCAGATGGATGTCAAGACGGCTTTCCTCCATGGAAATTTAACCGAGGACGTGTATATGATACAGCCCGAGGGTTTTGTCGATCCGACTAGCACTAGTAAGGTATGCAACCTCAAGAGATCCATTTATGGGTTGAGGCAAGCATCTCGGAGTTGGAACATTCATTTTGATGAGGTCGTCACTAGTTTCGGTTTCATCAAAAGCGAAGAGGACTCTGATACGTCTCCAACGTATCTATAATTTTAGATTGTTCCATGCTATATTATATTCTGTTTTGGATGTTTAATGGGCTTTATTATACACTTTTATATTATTTTTGGGACTAACCTATTAACCGGAGGACCATCCCAAATTGTTGTTTTTTTTCCTATTTCAGTGTTTCGCAGAAAAAGAATATCAAACGGGGTCCAAACGGAATGAAACCTTCGGGAACATGATTTTTGGAACAAACGTGATCCAGAGGACTGGGAGTCCACGTCAAGAAAGCAACGAGGAGAGCACGAGGCAAGGGGGCGCGCCTACCCCCCCCCCCCTAGGCGCGCCCTCCACCCTCGTGGGGCCCATGTTGCTCCACCGACGTACTTCTTCCTCCTATATATACCAACATACCCCCAAACCATCAGAGGCATCCACGAAAACCTAATTCCACTACCGCAACCTTCTGTACCCGTGAGATCCCATCTTGGGGCCTTTTTCGGCGTCCTGCCAGAGGGGGCATTGATCACGGAGGGTTTCTACATCAACACCATAGCCTCTCCGGTGATGTCTGAGTAGTTTACCTCAGACCTTCGGGTCCATAGTTATTAGCTAGATGGCTTCTTCTCTCTCTTTGGATCTCAATACAAAGTTCTCCATGATTCTCGTGGATATCTATTCGATGTAATCTTATTTTGCGGTGTGTTTGTCGGGACCGATGAATTGTTGGTTTATGATCAAGTTTATCTATGAACAATATTTAAATCTTCTCTGAATTCTTTTATGTATGATTGGTTATCTTTGCAAGTCTCTTTGAATTATCAGTTTGGTTTGGCCTACTAGATTGATCTTTCTTGCAATGGGAGAAGTGCTTAGCTTTGGGTTCAATCTTGCGGTGTCCTTTCCCAGTGACAGCAGGGGCAGCAAGGCACGTATTGTATTGTTGCCATCAAGGATAACGTGATGGGGTTTATATCATATTGCATGAGTTTATCCCTCTACATCATGTCATCTTGCTTAAAGCGTTACTCTGTTGTTATGAACTTAATACTCTAGATGCATGCTGGATAGCGGTCGATGTGTGGAGTAATAGTAGTAGATGCAGGCAGGAGTCGGTCTACTTGTCACGGACGTGATGCCTATATACATGATCATACCTAGATGTTCTCATAACTATGCTCAATTCTATCAATTGCTCGACAGTAATTTTTTCACCCACCGTAATACTTATGCTCTTGAGAGAAGCCACTAGTGAAACCTATGGCCCCGGGGTCTATTTTCCATCATATTAATCTTCCAACACTTAGCTATTTCTATTCCCTTTTATTTTACTTTGCATCTTTATTTCTCTTTATCATAGAAATACCAAAAATATTATCTTATCATATCTATCAGATCTCACTCTCATAAGTGACCATGAAGGGATTGACAACCCCTTTATTGCGTTGGTTGCGAGGTTCTTATTTGTTTGTGTAGGTGCGAGGGACTTGAGCGTGGTCTCCTACTGGATTGATACCTTGGTTCTCAAAAACTGAGGGAAATACTTACGCTACTTTACTACATCACCCTTTCCTCTTCAAGGGAAAAACCAACGCAGTGCTCAAGAGGTAGCAAGAAGGATTTCTGGCGCCCTTGCCGGGGGGATTCAAGCCAAGTCAAGTCAAGTCAAGACACACCAAGTACCCATCACAAACTCTTATCCCTCGCATTACATTATTTGCCATTTGCCTCTCGTTTTCCTCTCCCCCACTTCACTTTATCGTTTTATTCGCCCTTCTTCCGTTCGATCTTTTGTTTGCTTGTGTTTCCATGTACCTTCTTTTTGCTTGCATCTTCGCTTGCTAAAAGTTTATGGATCCTCATCCACTTGCTAATCTCTTTAAGAGATCCAATTATGATGAACCTATTGCTAGTGAATTGAGTGCACTAGATTATCTTTATGAGGTTTTGCTTGAAATTCGTGAATCTGAAAATTGTGATGAAGTACTTTATCAAGTGATTCACGATAGGTCTTTGAATAAAAAGCATGATTGCAATGATTTTACTATAAATTCTATTGATGTCAATTGTGCTAAAAATATGCAAAACCCTCAGCTTGGGGATGCTAGTTTTGCTATGTCCTCTACTTGTTGTAGTGATCATGATTGGGGTGATTCTTCTTTTGATCTTGAAAATTTATTTAAGCCCCATGATGAATATGAGATTGATAATAGTGTTTGCAATAATATTGAAAGTGGGTTTGGAAGAGTGTCAACTTTAGATCCCACATATTTGGAGAACATTCAATCTTATGAATTTTTTGATAAAAGTGGGTTTGGAGAGGTCTTGACTTTAGTTAATGATAATCCCACTATTTTGGAAGAGTGTCAACTTCGCATGCATGTGGATCATGTTGAGAATATGTTATGTGATAGCTATATTGTTGAATTTTCTTATGATCCTACATGTAATTATTATGAGAGAGGAAAATATGGTTGAAGAAATTTTCATGTTACTAAATTACGTCTCGTTATGTTGAAATTGCTATTGTTTCTTTCCTCTTCCTTGCATATGCTAGTTTTTGCTTGCCTTGATAATTTGTTTACCTACAAGATGCCTATGCATCGGAAGTATGTTAGACTTAGATGTGATTTTCACATGTTTTATGATGCTCTCTTTGTGTTTCAATTACTATCTTTTATGTGAGCATCATCGAAATCTCAATGCCTAGCCAGGGGCGTTAAACGATAGCGCTAGTTGGGAGGCAACGAAATTTTATTTTTAGTTTTTTGCTTTTTGCTTCTGTTTAGGAATAAATCTTTGATCTAGCCTCTGGTTAGATTTGTTTTTATGTTTTAATTAGTGTTTGTGCCAAGTTAAACCTATAGGATCTTCTCGGATGATAGTTATTTGATCTTGCTGAAAATTCCAGAAACTTTCTGTTCACGAAAACAATTGTTAAAAATTACAAGAACGTGAAAAAATATTGATTCCAATTGCAGCAGATCAATAAACAAATTATTTATGTCGTCCTATTTTGGCTGAAGTTTTTGAGTTCCAGAAGTTTGCGTTAGTTACAGATTACTACAGACTGTTCTGTTTTTGACAGATTCTGTTTTTCGTGTTTTGTTTGCTTATTTTGATGAATCTATGGCTAGTAAAATAGTTTATAAACCATAGAGAAGTTGTAATACAGTAGGTTTAACACCAATATAAATAAAGAATGATTTCATTACAGTACCTTGAAGTGGTGTTTTGTTTTCTTTCGCTAACGGAGCTCACGAGATTTTCTGTTAAGTTTTGTGTGTTGTGAAGTTTTCAAGTTTTGGGTAAAGATTTGATGGAGTATGGAACAAGGAGTGGCAAGAGCCTAAGCTTGGGGATGCCCATGGCACCCCAAGATAATCTAAGGACACCTAAAAGCCAAAGCATGGGGATTCCCCGGAAGGCATCCCCTCTTTCGTCCTCATCCATCGGTAGATTTACTTGAAGCTATATTTTTATTCACCACATGATATGTGTTTTGCTTGGAGCGTCTTGTATTATTTGAGTCTTTATTTGTTAGTTTGCCACAATCATCCTTGCTGTACACACCTTTTGAGAGAGACACACTTGATTCAGAATTTGATAGAATACTCTATGTGCTTCACTTATATCTTTTGAGCTAGATAGTTTTTGCTCTAGTGCTTCACTAATATCTTTTAGAGCACGGTGGTGTATTTGTTTTATAGAAACTATTTTTCTCTCATGCTTCACTTAGATTATTTTGAGAGTCCTACAAAATAGCATGGTAATTTGCTTTAATTATGATAAGCATTCAAGTTAGTAAAATAATTCTTATGAGTGTGTTGAATACTATGAGAAGTTTGATGCTTGATAATTGTTTTGAGATATGAAGATGGTAATGGTAGAGTCATGCTAGTTGAGTAGTTGTGAATTTGAGAAATACTTGTGTTAAAGTTTGTGATTCCCGTAGCATGCACGTATGGTGAACTGTTATGTGATGAAGTCAGAGCATGATTTATTTATTGATTGTCTTCCTTATGAGTGGCGGTCGGGGACGAGCGATGGTCTTTTCCTACCAATCTATCCCCCTAGGAGCATGCGCGTAATACTTTGTTTCGATAACTTGTAGATTTTTGCAACAAGTATATGAGTTCTTTATGACTAATGCTGAGTCCATGGATTATACGCACTCTCATCCTTCCACCATTGCTAGCCTCTCTAATACCGCGCACCTTTCGCCGGTATCATAAACCCACCATATACGTTCCTCAAAACAGCCACCATACCTACTTATCATGGCATTTCCATTGCCATTCCGAGATATATTGCCATGCAACTTACCACCGTTCTGTTTATTATGACACGCTCCATCATTGTCATATTTCTTTGCATGATCATGTAGTTGACATCGTATTTGTGGCAAAGCCACCGTTCATAATTCTTTCATACATGTCACTCTTGATTCATTGCATATCCCGGTATTCCGCCGGAGGAATTCACATAGAGTCATATTTTGTTCTAAGTATTGAGTTGTAATTCTTGAGTTGTAATAAAATAAAAGTGTGATGATCATCATTTAGAGCATTGTCCCAAGTGAGGAAAGGCTGATGGAGACTATGATTCCCCCATAAGTCGGGATGAGACTCCGGACTAAATAAAAAAAAATAGAAAGGCCATAAAAAAGGAGAAAAGGCCAAAGAAAAAAATGAGAGGAAAAGAGAGAAGGGACAATGGTACTATCCTTTTACCACACTTGTGCTTCAAAGTAGCACCATGATCTTCATGATAGAGAGTCTCTTATGTTGTCACTTTCATATACTAGTGGGAAATTTTCATTATAGAACTTGGCTTGTATATTCCAATGATGGGCTTCCTCAAAATGCCCTAGGTCTTCGTGAGCAAGCGAGTTGGATGCACACCCACTTAGTTTCTTTTGTTGAGCTTTCATATACTTATAGCTCTAGTGCATCCGTTGCATGGCAATCCCTACTCACTCACATTGATATCTACTGATGGGCATCTCCATAGCCCGTTGATACACCTAGTGGATATGAGACTATCTTCTCCCTTTTTGTCTTCTCCACAACCACCATTCTATTCACATATAGTGCTATGTCCATGGCTCACGCTCATGTATTGCGTGAAGATTGAAAAAGTTTGAGAACATCAAAAGTATGAAACAATTGCTTGGCTTGTCATCGGGGTTGTGCATGATTTAAATATTTTGTGTGATGAAGATAGAGCATAGCCAGACTATGTGATTTTGTAGGGATAACTTTCTTTGGGCATGTTATTTTGAGAAGACATAATTGCTTAGTTAGTATGCTTGAAGTATTATTATTTTTATGTCAATATTAAACTTTTCTCTTGAATCTTTCGGATCTGAACATTCATACCACAATTAAGAGAATTACATTGAAAATTATGCCAAGTAGCATTCCACATCAAAAATTCTGTTTTTGTCATTTACCTACTCGAGGACGAGCAGGAATTAAGCTTGGGGATGCTTGATACGTCTCCAACGTATCTATAATTTTTTATTATTCCATGCTATATTATATTCTGTTTTGGATGATTAATGGGCTTTATTATACACTTTTATATTATTTTTGGGACTAACCTATTAACTGGAGGCCCAGCCCAAATTGCTGTTTTTTGCCTATTTCAGTGTTCCGCAGAAAAAGAATATCAAACGGAGTCCAAACGGAATTAAGCCTTCGGGAACGTGATTTTCGGAACAAACGTGATCCAGAGGACTTGGAGTCCACGTCAAGAAAGCAACGAGGAGAGCACGAGGCAGGGGGCGCGCCTACCCCCCCCCCCAGGTGTGCCCTCCACCCTCGTGGGGCCCACGTTGCTCCACCGACGTACTTCTTCCTCCTATATATACCCACGTAACCTTAAACCATCAGAGGCATCCACGAAAACCTAATTCCACCGCCGCAACCTTCTGTACCCGTGAGATCCCATCTTGGGGCCTTTTCCGGCATCCTGCGGGAGGGGGCATTGATCACGGAGGGCTTCTATATCAACACCTTAGCCTCTCCGATGATGTGTGAGTAGTTTACCTCAGACCTTCGGGTCCATAGTTATTAGCTAGATGGCTTCTTCTCTCTCTTTGGATCTCAATACAAAGTTCTCCACGATTCTCGTGGAGATCTATTCAATGTAATCTTCTTGTGCGGTGTGTTTGTCGGGACCGATGAATTGTGGGTTTATGATCAAGTTTATCTATGAACAATATTTGAATCTTCTCTGAATTCTTTTATGTATGATTGGTTATCTTTGCAAGTCTCTTCGAATTATCAGTTTGGTTTGGCCTACTAGATTGATCTTTCTTGCAATGGGAGAAGTGCTTAGCTTTGGCTTCAATCTTGCGGTGTCCTTTCCCAGTGACAGCAGGGGCAGCAAGGCACGTATTGTATTGTTGCCATCAAGGATAACAAGATGGGGTTTATATCATATTGCATGAGTTTATCCCTCTACATCATGTCATCTTGCTTAAAGCGTTACTCTGTTCTTATGAACTTAATACTCTAGATGCATGCTAGATAGCGGTCGATGTGTGGAGTAATAGTAGTAGATGCAGGCAGGAGTCGGTCTACTTGTCACGGACGTGATGCCTATATACATGATCATACCTACATACTCTCATAACTATGCTCCATTCTATCAATTGCTCGACAGTAATTTGTTCACCCACCGTAATACTTATGCTCTTGAGAGAAGCCACTAGTGAAACCTATGGGCCCCGGGTCTATTTTCCATCATATTAATCTTCCAACACTTAGCTATTACTATTGCCTTTTATTTCACTTTGCATCTTTATTTCTCTTTATCATAAAAATACCAAAAATATTATCTTATCATATCTATCAGATCTCACTCTCGTAAGTGACCGTGAAGGGATTGACAACCCTTTATTGTGTTGGTTGCGAGGTTCTTATTTGTTTGTGTAGGTGCGAGGGACTTGAGCGTGGTCTCCTACTGGATTGATACCTTGGTTCTCAAAAACTGAGGGAAATACTGACGCTACTTTACTGCATCACCCTTTCCTCTTCAAGGGAAAAACCAACGCAGTGCTCAAGAGGTAGCAGACTCTTGTTTATACAAGAAGTTAAGTGGGAGCTCGATAGTGTTTTTGATCTTGTATGTGCATGACATACTACTGATCGGAAATGATGTTTCGATGCTTAACTCGGTCAAGGAATCATTAAATGGCAAGTTATCGATGAAGGACCTTGGTGAGGCAATGTACACTTTAGGCATTAAGATCTATAGAGATAGATCGAGGACGCTGGTCGGCTTATGCCAGAGCACGTACATAGATAAAGTGTTGAAGCGGTTCAACATGAGTGAGGCGAAGAAAGGGTTCTTGCCACTCTCACATGGTATAAGGCTAAGCGAGACTCAGAGTCCTTCGACATCTGATGAGCGAAGCAGGATGAGTTGGATTCCGTATGCCTCGGCCATCGGATCCATCATGTATGCCATGATATGTACTAGGCCAGATGTTGCTTTTGCGATAAGCCTAACAAGCAGATACCAGGCCAACCCAGGTGAGAGTCACCGAGCAGCGGTAAAGACTACTTTGAAGTACCTGAAAAGGACTAAAGAGATGTTCCTAGTTTATGGAGGTGAGGAAGAGCCCGTCGTAAGGGGTTACGCCAACGCTAGTTTCCAAACCGACAGAGATGATTGTCGATCACAGTCCGGATTCGTTGAAACACCCATGATGCGGCTATATCTCCCATGTGTCGAGGCACGGCTTGGAGGCATAACCGCATGGTGGTTTTGTCACAAGAAGGGTCATCTTCACACAATCCCATGTAATGAACAAGAATGGGATAAAGAGTTGGCTTACAATCGCCACTTCACACAATACATTAATTAAACATACATCATTCAGAGTAGACACATAGTCCGACTACGGACAAAAAAACAAATGAAAAGAAGATAACCCCAAATGCTAGATCCCCGATCGTCCCAACTGGCTCCACTACTGATCATCAGGAAATGAAATGTAGTAACGACCAAGGTCCTCATCGAGCTCCCACTTGAGCTCGGTTGTGTCACCTGCACTGGTATCGTCGGCACCTACAACTGTTTTGCTAGAATCTGTGAGTCACGAGGACTCAGCAATCTCACTCCCGCGAGATCAAGACTATTTAAGCTTATGTGCAGGAAAGGGGTAATGAGGTGGAGCTACAGCAGGCACTAAGCAAATATGGTGGCTAACATACGCAAATAAGAGCGAGAAGAGAAGCAACACAACGGTCGAGAAGCTAGAAGTGATCAAGAAGTGATCCTGAAGCTACTTACGTTCATACATAACCCAAACCGTGTTCACTTCCCGGACTCCGCCGAAAAGAGACCATCACGGCTACACACGCGGTTGATGTATTTTAATTAAGTCAAGTGTCAAGTTCTCTACAACCGGACATTAACAAATTCCCATCTGCCACATAACCGCAGGCACGGCTCTCGAAAGTTTATACCCTACAGGGGTGTCCCAACTTAGCCCATCACAAGCTCCCACGGTCAAGAAGGATATTCCTTCTCCCGGGAAGACCCGATCAGGCTCGGAATCCCGGTTACAAGACGTTTCGACAATGGTAAAACAAGACCAGCAAGACCACCCGACTGTGCCGACAAATACCGATAGGAGCCGCACATATCTCGTTCTCAGGGCACACCGGATGAGCGAAGCGTACAGGTACCAACGTAACCCAAGTTGCCAAGGGACGGTCCCGCACTGTGCTCTAGTTTGGACCAACACAAAGAGGAGCACTGGCCCGAGGGGGTTAAAATAAAGATGCCCTCGGGAGCGCGACTCCCAAGGGAAAGAGGCTTAGGTGGCAAATGTGAAAACCAAGGTTGGGCCTTGCTGGAGGAGTTTTATTCAAAGCGAACTTTCAAGGGGTTCCCATAACACCCAACCGCGTAAGGAATGCAAAATCAAGGAACATAACACCGGTATGACAGAAACTAGGGCGGCAAGAGTGGAACAAAACACCAGGCATAAGGCCGAGCCTTCCACCCTTTACCAAGTATATTGGTGCATTAATTAAAATAAGAGATATTGTGACATCCCAACATATCCATGTTCCAACATGGAACAAACTTCAGCTTCACCTCCAACTAGGAACGCTCTAAGAAGGGCTGAGCAAAAGCGGTAACTTAGCCAAACAATGGTTTTCTAGGAAAGGATGGTTAAAGGCTTGACATGGCAATATGGGAGGCATGATATAGCAAGTGGTAGGTTGCGCGGCATAGCAATAGAGCGAACAACTAGCAAGCAAATATAGAAGTGATTTCGAGGGTATGGTCATCTTGCCTGAGATCCCGCAAGGAAGAAGAACGAGTCCATGAAGACAAACAGATGTAGTCAAACGAATCCTCACAACCCCGGAACGAAACCGAAGCTAACGAGAGAAGCAAACCGGAAAAGCAAACAACATGGTAAACACACAATCATAAACATGGCATGATGCACAATCAAGTATGATGCATGTCCGGTTTAAATGAGGCATGGCATGAAAAAATGCAACAAACAATACTACAAATTAAGTGGAGCTCAATATGCAACGAGTTGCATATTGACAAAACACCACATCAATTATTTAGTTCTCTCCCGTTTATGTACTCAAAAAACTAAACTGTGGTTAAGCATGGCAAGAGGTGAAGCATAATAAAACTATCTATTTAGGCAAGTTTAAATGAGGCCGGAAATAACAAATAACAATTCTGGAAAATCCCCATATGTCATTTAGCAATTAAAGCAAACAACAATTTTAAACGTTTTAAATGTTATTATCATGATGCGGATGACATATGCAAGTTTTAAGCAATTTTATGGAAATGTTGACATGAGCATGATATGAGGCATTTTTCGCCATGGCGGAAGGAAAAGGGTGCCACGGCGGTGAAACGGAAATGGTGCCACGGCAACATCCCGGTTCCGGAACCTCGATTGAGATGCTGGTGCAAAGGAACAAGTGTGGGTGTGCGAAACGTGCAAGAGTGACGTGGAGTGATCCCGGATACCGGGTGTCCCACATGTCGGTGGCATGGCTTACGGCGAACGTGCAAGGAACAATTCGGACACGGTCCAAACATAGGGTGCATCTCATAAAACACATGC
Organism: Triticum aestivum; assembly: GCF_018294505.1. Taxonomy (NCBI): domain Eukaryota; kingdom Viridiplantae; phylum Streptophyta; class Magnoliopsida; order Poales; family Poaceae; genus Triticum; species Triticum aestivum. The sequence goes on from NC_057799.1 coordinate 544,507,370, forward strand.
ATTCGGTCCACGGACGTCGTCTCGGGGTTATACCTTCGAAGCGTGCCTTTTCGGAGCGGATCGGGTTCGACGGCAGTGGAAGTAGTCGTTCTCGTGATGGTAGTGGAAGTGGTGGTACACTATCACGATAGTGGCGCATCTTGTAGTGGAACTTGGGCGTAGTGGTACACGTTTCATAGAGGAACTTGACGCCCACAGGGTCGACGGTAGAGGTACACACGTTGTTGGGGTACTTGTCGGTCTGGTCTTGGTGTCGACGTACATGGCAAACGTAGTGGTACTAAGCGCTGGTCGTCGAGGGACTTGCCGAAAACCATAGAGCCGGTGTGCTTGTTCAGGCGTCGGTCTTGCCGGTGGGGTACTTGGCGAATCCGCATGGTCGCACACGGGTCGTAGTGGTACTTGTCAAACTCCACGGGGGTGGTCTTGGCGTGCAGCGAACAACAGTACAGGAAGGCAAAGGCATGGCCGAAGGTGAGGTGGCAGCAGCCTTGGGCGTGAAATCCAGCGACGGTACGATGGGGAACGATGGACTTGACGGTGGAGGAGGAGGTTGGTTGCAGGCCATGAGCAGCGGCGCGAGATGCAGCGAGGTCATGGGGGCGCGGGACTTGGACGCCGACTGCCGGGAAGCTCGGGGCAGGAGAAGGAGCCACCATGGGGACCGGGACAAGCTCGGCTCCCCTCGGGCGTTGCAGGCTGCTGGTGAAGGAGATGCGTGGGCGAGGTGGCTCCTGGTCGCCGTAGAGGAAGCAGAGGACGGCACGGGTCCGGCGAGGACGGAGAACGGCAGGATGTAGCGAGGCTGCGCTGGCACTTGGCGAAGGCGTGGCCATGGAGACCGGCGGTGCCATGGCCGTGCGGGCAGACGAGCTCGCGGGGCCGCGGGGTGGTTGGCTTGAGGGGTCTCGCTCCTCTCTCTTTCTCTGCGGATGGCGGCACGAGCGATGGAGAGGGAGAGATCGAGAGGAGGGAGTGGCGGCACAAGGGAGGAGAGCAGGGTGCGGGCTAGGGTTAGAGCTGGTGGGGGCGCCGGCTGGGCTTTGGGCTTAGAGGCCGGCTGGGCTGCAGGCTCTCTTCTCTCTCTCTCACTCTAAAGAAAATAAAAAAACAGAGATAAGAAAGAAAAGAAAGGGAGGTTAGGGGAAGAAGTTGGACACGCGGATAATTTTCCCGGACTCACAAAAATGTGCTTGTTCCGAGAAAATAGAAAAGGCCATGATTGAAAGATTTAAATTAAAACTCATTTGATTTAAATTCAAATTATTTGAATAGGAAGTGAGGGTCGGAAAGGTCCAAAAATGTTCGGATTTTTGGTGGAGCTCCGGAATATGATGAAAGAATGTATGGCAAGGTTGGAGACCAAGAATTAAGATAACAAAGGCATTGGGACAATTTGCAAGTGTGTTATGGTGATTTCCAAATTAAATAAATATTTAATATAGCTCCCTAATATTGGGAGGATATGTTATAAAGAGAAGTCACCCTTCCCTCGATTTAAATAGATCAACCATCTATGCAATTTATTAGTTGAGTTGAGATGCAAAGATTAATGACATGATGGCATGATGACATGATGCAATGCAAAAATAAAAGAGCAAGCACAAAAGAAACACACGGTGATCATGAAAATATGGAAGTCTTCTGAAGCGTCGGTCTCGGGGCGTCACAACACTCCTCCACTTACTAGAGATCTCATCCCGAGATCTAAGGATGACTCCGGAGAGAAACGAAAGAGGAAGAGGTAAAACAAAGTTGCTTCTTTGACAAACGAGTGAAACCCACAAACCTTGAGAGGTTGAACAAATCGAAAGAAAGAATACAATGGAGGTGAACGAGATTGCAAACACTGTGTTAGCAGAGAAGAACAAAGAACATGATGAGAACCAAGAGCTTAGGGGACAAGATAGATTTTGAAGCCACTCCGGTTAAAACAAGATAGAGTAGGATTAAGAATGATATAATTTGGACAGCACTCCGACTGAAAATGGAAGGAATTAACATGAACTTGAGAAGATGGGATGATACTTGATGAAATCAACAACACACTGCCTCCGTAACTATTGAAATATGGCACAAGGGGTAAGAAAGATTTTAGACCGCACTCTGGTTGAGGAAGGAGGCAAAACTTGATAAGATGAGAGAGCTCGAATGAAAACACGACACTCCGGTTAAATGGATAAGCAAGGAAAAGAACATGATCTCCAAAATGAGATGATGGGTCGAAGAAAACATCACAATGCCTTCGGGACAAATGAAAGAGTGGAATCAAGAGAACAAGAAGAGAACAACAACTTCTATCACAATTGAATTTGAAAGAGCCTCCTTAAAAAGAAGGATTGAACGGAGTTGTTGGAAAACCAACAACGAAAAGAATAAGCTTGTAGTGGACTTATGGAAACATCTCAACATTATGAGGTGACAAACGGCCACTAAAGGAAGCCATTGATTTGAGTGAGAGCACCAAGGCGATGAAAAACTTCTTTCACCAAGAGGATAAGAGAAAACTTGGATCATTGATAAGCACCATAATAGCAACATTCCTTAGGGAAGGCTTTAGGTGAAACATGACACAAGATAAATCCAACGAAGAGATTGGTGGATTTAAAATATCTCATTCTTGACAACATGTGAATCATGAAACGCGAACTCAAATTGTCAAGAATGACATAACACCACCTCAAATGATAAGGTAGAACGAATTGCACTTTGGAATGCAGGAAGAAGAATATTTGAGCTCTTCCAACAAGAATCTTGAGAACACTTCGAGAATGAATTAAATCCTTGATGAACCGCCATGAAGAAACTCCATGAAGAACTCCGGTAATAAAAGGATGATAGAAAGAAAGAGAAGTTGAAAACACAAGGTGAAGCCTTGCAGTGATAAGATGAAGCTTTGAAATGATATAACCGAGAAAACTTGGAACTCCGAAAAGAAAGATGAACAAATGAAGTCAAGAATTTGGATGAACCTCCGGAATAAGGAATTGAATTTACTTGATGAAACAAGAATAAGAATTACATTATGCTCATCCTTCACCAATTAAATTGATGACAAGCAATGGATTTGGCATACTACTTATTCTCGTAGAAAGGATTAAGATAGATATGGCGCAAACTTGGGAAGGTCTTCAACGAACCACCGGTAGGATTGGAAAGAATAAATGAATCTATATGATAACGAAGGAAGAGAACTCTTGAACGAACCACCGTAAGAATTGAAAATGAAGGAAGAAAAGATAAAGAAACACCGGGAAGAATTAGAAAATGAACGAAGATACTTGAGAGAATTTAGATACAAGTGAACGCAGAGATCCCGAGCTGATTAGATAATACTTGAATGATGCACCGGTATGATTTGGAGAACGAGAGCTGAAAGCTTGAATGAATAATTCTGAGATGATGGGCTCCGGAGAATCAAACTGAAAAGACTCCTAAAATGCTCCGGATGGGTGAAAAGAATTCTCACAATCGAAAACAATTATGAGGGGATGGCATCAAGCTAGAACCATGAATCTTGAAGAGAATGGAGCAAGATTTAAGAGAAACTCTTCTTCGGTCTTCAAATGTTGCGAATGACAATGAGAAACACCACCATGAATTGTTGAGGCACTCCGGAATGAAAATTGGAAAGGTTGAACCAACGATGAAAAGAATTTGAAAGATCTTGGAGAAAGACATATGACTGATGATAACCCATTCTTACGTCAAACTTTGAAAAGAATTTTTTGAAGCTCCGGGAAAATTAGAAGAGTCAGGTAAGATCCTGGGAAAAGACCTGTGGGTTACGGCCCACTCAAAAGAACCACCGTTGAACGATTGCTTGAAAAGAGAGATTGCACCGGTTGAATTAAATGGCTTGAATGAGATAGCATCCTCAAAAGAACTTGAGTGAATTGAGAATGGAAACTTGAATCTTCTGAGATATCTTCATCACTCTGGAACAATTGAATAGCGCGAAGTGGATGATTAAGAGGTGCACCGGTACAAGAAAAACATTTGAAACGAGGAAAGGATATGATCGACAAAGCTTGAATTGAATCCACCGGAGAAGAAAAAGAACGAAGAATAATAAACTTGAAGCTTCCTGAGAATCACCGGATAAGAACATTGACGGAAAAGAATGGAGAGACTTCGCATCAATAAAATGGATACTTGATTAAGAAATCTAAGTCCTTGAAGAAAGAGGGTGGGAGGGCGGGAAAACAAAGGCAACTTGGGATGGACGAAACGAACACCGTTAAGAAGAACTGAAATTTGATCTCGTGAATGTTGAAATGATCGGATCCACTTGAAGAGAGGCACGCGGGTTGGAAAGAATTGGGATGACAAACTCGATGATCAAGAAGGATTACCACTCTCATAGAAATATGAGAACACCGCTTAGGAAAGGTATGGAATCAACACTTGACTTCGAAGCAACTCGAATACCACAAATCAAAACAAAACAAAGGATTGGCTTAGGAAATAAGCCGGAAACAAACATATGATAGAGATTTACCCAATCCCATATCATGCATCTATCGGAAAGATATTCTAGGGGCTACTTGAATTCCCACCTATAAACTCCCGAAACTTTCTGATTATGCAATCAGGTGTTGGGGATACAGGGGACGCAATATATCTCACCCAAACTAACAATCCCTAGATCCAGCTGTATCCAGCCGTCAACATATAACCAAGAAAACTCCGGAAATCGTGTACCTCAACCTTCGAAAAGCATCCGTTATACGAGTTATGGCAATACTCCCGAACTCCCGCCCAGTACTGGGTGGCGTCGAGGTGATCTCACCAACAACTGCATAAAAGAGATTTTCGATGTCGGCGAAACTCAGGTATTCCAGAACTGCAACGATAAAATTGTGACGACAACACCTCGGAGCTCAACTCCCCGGGACACTGCCACAACCCCTAAATGTCAGGAGGCACCAAGAACAATGTTCTCGTCACAAAACCATCGAAACGATTCCAAGATACCCGCGTGATCCTAAAAAAATTAGTGAAATTTGAGGAGAGGAAAGTCAAAACATCTACGTCAGGAGGCCTCACCAGAGCAACGAAGGGACTGAGGAGTAAAAAGAATCCTACTCTCCGATAAATATAATCCTAAGACTCAAAATATTTTTTTCTAGACTCAACAACGTCAGCGATTCGATCAAGCAGGGGGCTCCTAAGTCGGTGAAGGCTCTGATTACCAACTTGAAACACCCACGATGCGGCTATATCTCCCACGTGTCGAGGCACGGCTTGGAGGCATAACCGCATGGTGGTTTTGTCGCAAGAAGGGTCATCTTCACACAATCCCATGTAATGAACAAGAATGGGATAAAGAGTTGGCTTACAATCGCCACTTCACACAATACATTAATTAAACATACATCATTCAGAGTACACACATAGTCCGACTACGGACAAAAAAACAAATGAAAAGAAGATAACCCCAAATGCTAGATCCCCGATCGTCCCAACTGGGCTCCACTACTGATCATCAGGAAACGAAACGTAGTAACGACCAAGGTCCTCATCGAGCTCCCACTTGAGCTCGGTTGCATCACCTGCACTAGTATCGTCGGCACCTGCAACTGTTTTGGTAGAATCTGTGAGTCACGAGGACTCAGCAATCTCACTCCCACGAGATCAAGAATATTTAAGCTTATGGGCAGGAAAGGGGTAATGAGGTGGAGCTACAGCATGCACTAAGCAAATATGGTGGCTAACATACGCAAATAAGAGCGAGAAGAGAAGCAACGCAACGGTCGAGAAGCTAGAAGTGATCAAGAAGTGATCCTGAAGCTACTTACGTTCATAGATAACCCAAACCGTGCTCACTTCCCGGACTCCGCCGAAAAGAGACCATCACGGCTACACACGCGGTTGATGTATTTTAATTAAGTCCCATCTGCCACATAGCCACGGGCACTGCTCTCGAAAGTTTATACCCTGCAGGGGTGTCCCAACTTAGCCCATCACAAGCTCCCACGGTCAACGAAGGATATTCCTTTGCCCGGGAAGACCCGATCAGGCTCGGAATCCCAGTTACAAGACGTTTCGACAATGGTAAAACAAGACCAGCAAGACCACCCGACTGTGCCGACAAATCCCGATAGGAGCTCCACATATCTCGTTCTCAGGGCACACCGGATGAGCGAAGCGTACAGGTACCAACGTAACCCAAGTTGCCAAGGGATGGTCCCGCACGGTGCTCTAGTTTGGACCAACACTAAGAGGAGCACTGGCCCGAGGGGGTTAAAATAACGATGCCCTCGGGAGCGCGACTCCCAAGGGAAAGAGGCTTAGGTGGCAAATGTTAAAACCAAGGTTGGGCCTTGCTGGAGGAGTTTTATTCAAAGCAAACTTTCAAGGGGTTCCCATAACACCCAACCGCGTAAGGAACGCAAAATCAAGGAACATAACACCGGTATGACATAAACTAGGGCGGCAAGAGTGGAACAAAACACCAGGCATAAGGCCGAGCCTTCCACCCTTTACCAAGTATATAGGTGCATTAATTAAAATAAGAGATATTGTGATATCCCAACATATCCATGTTCCAACATGGAACAAACTTCAGCTTCACATACAACTAGCAACGCTATAAGAAGGGCTAAGCAAAAGCGGTAACTTAGCCAAACAACGGTTTGCTAGGAAAGGATGGTTAGAGGCTAGACATGGCAATATGGGAGGCATGATATAGCAAGTGGTAGGTTGCGTGGCATAGCAATAGAGCGAACAACTAGCAAGCAAAGATAGAACTGATTTCGAGGGTATGGTCATCTTGCCTGAGATCCCGCAAGGAACAAGAACGAGTCCATGAAGACAAACAGATGTAGTCAAACGAATCCTCACAACTCCGGAACAAAAACGAAGCTAACGAGAGAAGCAAACCGGAAAGAAGCAAACAACATGGTAAACACACAATCATAAACATGGCATGATGCACAATCAAGTATGATGCATGTCCGGTTTAAATAAGGCATGTCATGAAAAATGCAACAAACAATACTACAAATTAAGTGGATCTCAATATGCAACGAGTTGCATATTGACAAAACACCACATCAATTATTTAGTTCTCTCCCGTTTATGTACCCAAAAAACTTAACTGTGGTTAAGCATGGCAAGAGGTGAAGCATAAACTATCTATTTAGGCACGTTTAAATGAGGCCGGAAATAACAAATAACAATTCCGAAAAATCCCCATATGTCATTTAGCAATTAAAGCAAACAACAATTTTAAACGTTTTAAATGTTATTATCATGATGCGGATGACATATGCAAGTTTTAAGCAATTTTATGGAAATGTTGACATGAGCATGATACGAGGCATTTGTCGCCATGGCGAAAGGAAAAGGGTGCCTCGGCGGTGAAACGGAAATGGTGCCACGGCAACATCCCGGTTCCGGCAACTCGATTGAGATGCTGGTGCAAAGGAACAAGTGTGGGTGCGCGAAACATGCAAGAGTGACGGGGAGTGATCCCGGATACCGGGTGTCCCACATGTCGGTGGCATGGCTTACGGCGAACGTGCAAGGAACAATTCGGACACGGTCCAAACATAGGGTGCATCTCATACAACACATGCATTCGGTCCACGGACGTCGTCTCGGGGTTATACCTTCGAAGCGTGCCTTTTCGGAGCAGATCGGGTTCGACGGTAGTGGAAGTAGTCGTTCTCGCCACGGTAGTGGAAGTAGTGGTACACTATGACGATAGTGGCACATATTGTAGTGGAACTTGGGCGTAGTGGTACACGTTTCATAGTGGAACTTGACACCCACGGGGTCGACGGTAGAGGTACACACGTTGTCGGGGTACTTGTCGGTCCGGTCTTGGTGTAGACGTACATGGCAAATGTAGTGGTACTAAGCGCCGGTCGTCAAGGGACTTGCCGAAAACCATAGAGCCGGTGTGCTTGTTCAGGCGTCGGTCTTGCCGGTGGGGTACTTGGCGAATCCGCATGGTCGCACACGGGTCGTAGTGGTACTTGTCAAACTCCACGGGGGTGGTCTTGGCGTGCAGCGAACAACAGTACAGGAAGGCAAAGGCATGGCTGAAGGTGAGGTGGCAGCAGCCTTAGGCGTGAAATCCACCGACGGTACGACGGGGAACGGCGGACTTGACGGTGGAGGAGGAGGTTGGTTGCAGGCCATGAGCAGCGGCGCAAGATGCAGCGAGGTCATGGGGGCGCGGGAGTTGGACGCCAGCTGCCGGGAAGCTCGGGGAAGGGGAAGCAGCCACCACGGGGACCGGGAGGAGCTCGGCTCCCCTCGGGTGTTGCAGGCTGCTGGTGGAGGAGACGCGCGGGCGAGGTGGCTCCTGGTCGCCGTAGAGGAAGCAGAGGACGGCACGGGTCCGGCGACGACGGAGAACGGCAGGATGCGGCGAGGATGCGCTGGCACTTGGCCGTGCGGGCAGACGAGCTCGCGGGGCCGCGGGGTGGTTGGCTTGAGGGGTCTCGCTCCTCTCTCTTTTTCTGCGGATGGCGGCACGAGCGAGGGAGAGGGAGAGATCGAGAGGAGGGAGTGGCGGCACAAGGGAGGAGAGCAGGGTGCGGGCTAGGGTTAGAGCTGGTGGGGGTGCAGGCTGGGATTTGGTCTTAGGGGCCGGCTGGGCTGCAGGCTCTCTTCTCTCTCTCACTCTAAAGAAAATAAAAAAAACAGAGATAAGAAAGAAAATAAAGGGAGGTTAGGGGTAGAAGTTGGACAAGCGGATAATTTTCTCGGACTCACAAAAATGTGCTTGTTCCAAGAAAATAGAAAAGGCCATGATTGAAAGATTTAAATTCAAACTCATTTGATTTAAATTCAAATTATTTGAATAGGAAGTGATGGTTGGGAAGGTCCAAAAATGTTCAGATTTTTGGTGGAGCTCCGGAATATGATGAAAGAATATATGGCAAGGTCGGAGACCAAGAATTAAGATAACAAAGGCATTGGGATAATTTGCAAGTGTGTTATGGTGATTTCCAAATTAAATAAATATTTAATATAGCTCCCTAATATTGGGAGGATATGTTATAAAGAGAAGTCACCCTTCCCTCGATTTAAATAGATCAACCATCTATGCAATTTATTAGTTGAGTTGAGATGCAAAGATTAATGACATGATGGCATGATGACATGATGCAATGCAAAAATAAAAGAGCAAGCACAAAAGAAACACACGGTGATCACGAAAATATGGAAGTCTTCTGAAGCGTCGGTCTCGGGGCGTCACATTCGTGTACGTCATGAATGGAGGAGCAGTGAGTTGGATGAGTTCCAAGAAAGATACGGTGGCCGATTCTACCACAGAAGCCGAATACATTGCGGCTTGTGAAGCTGCGAAGGAAGGTGTTTGGATCCGGAACTTTCTGGATGATCTTGGTATTTTCCCAGCCTCGGTAAAACCGTTGGACCTTTATTGTGATAATTCTGGTGCCATCGCACAAGCAGAGGAGCCGAGAAATCACCACAAGGTCAGACACATAGATCGGAAATATCACCTGATACGAAAGATCGTAAAGAATGGTGATGTAGAGTTATGCAAGATTCACACGGATGCAAATGTTGCAGATCCATTGACTAAGCCGCTTCCACAACCCAAGCATGAGGGGCACGTTAGAGCTATGGGCATTCGATGTCTATTTGATTGACTCTAGTGCAAGTGGGAGACTGTTGGAGATATGCCCTAGAGGCAATCATGTATGATGATATTTCCTATGTGTTTATGAATAAAGATAGTCCTTGGACATTATCAATGATGTGTATCAGCAAGTACGCGACTTGGTTTGTGGGACTATGCATTGTATGATAACTGTCCTAAAAGGTCCCTAGTCGAAAGGGCTGTGTGGACGCGCAGCCAACTATAGTAGCATATGACACAGTTGATGGTTTGGTCTCACTAGCCATGGAGCATTGGATGCTAACCGGATAATATGGGCTTGGAAAGGTCTGGTCGGATTCGACATAGTCGAATCCGAGTCGAGATAAGGTCCGAGTTGGACAGACCCAACTATGAGACGCAGCGATATGTCATCTGTGGGTCTCTAGTACAACATACGTTCTATGTCCTAAGACCTGAGCTGGCACATGTACTCGGCATGGTGACAGACTTGCTTTGGGCCGACCAAACGCTACTCCGTGACTGGGTAGTTACAAAGGTAGGTTTTAGGCTTGTCCAGACCCATGCTGCGAGACATGGTCGAGCAAGATGGGATTTGCCCCTCCGACCAGGAGAGATATACTCTGGGCCCCTCGTGTGATCTGACCAAGATAAGCATGGCCATGCGACAAGGATTATGAGATAATCCGGATAGTGGTCGGCATCACTGGAACAAGAAAGAGGTCGGGCTAGCACAAGGATGACAGACCCGCCTTGAGCCCGACAACATATATCGTGTGGCAAAAGGAATGGAAGTATGATGTACAGGTTCGCCTAACCAGCTTCATAGTCTGCTTGGTGTTTGGCACGCCTTGCTAGAGGCTGCTACCAACCGTGCAGTTCGGAGGTGATCCGAACTGCGACCAAGCCGGCTTGAACCTAAGGGGTCGCACGCTTAAGGGAAGGAACCTACGAGATCGGATCCGAGGACACTGGTTGGATGTGATCCGAGCTGTATTCGGATTGTGGCCGAGTAGACTTATGGGCTTTAGGGTCCGTGCGAGGCCCAAGTGTTGAGCCCGCGAAGGACGCCTATATAAAGTGAGGTGCGGCACACTCATGAGATTGATCACTTTGGCGCTGTCACTAGGGTTTGCATGTGTTGCGAATAGACACCTCCACTCGCTGCCGGTTATGTGATCGGACCTAGCAGTCTGCCGCACGACGTTCCTCCTGCGCGCGCGGATACCATTAGAGGTAGTGCACCTGCGCCGCTCCGACGAACTTGTACGTGGGATCGGGCGACCGATTGTTCAAGGGAGATCGCACGAGGAGGAGATGATCCATGCGGACGCACTGCCCCAACTCTTCTTTCACTGCACGGCACTGCGCGTCTAGTGGTAACAAACTGTGATCCATCTCCCGTAGTATGTTCTTGGTTGTTCTGCGCGTAGGAAAATTTTAATTTGCAGTCGACGCACCCTACCGTAGATCCCAACACACTGCTCATCTCCTTGCCGGGAAGGATGGTCTCTTCAATCTCCTAGTCGGGCATTGCGGTCCACTCTGCTATGAACTATGCCAAGGCTCGGCTCTTAATAGTTGAAGTACTTTCAAACTTGAGGCCAAAGCTTGAGAATTCCAAAGCCCACTCCACAATCCTCCCGGTTGCATCCGGGTTGTGCGGGATTCTTTGCAATGGGAAGCGGGTGACGACGGTGATCTCATGTGCTTGGAAGTAGTGGCGCAGCTTCCTTGAGGCCATGAGGAGGCCGAAAAGTAGCTTCTGCATACCCTAATACCTTGTCCTAGCCCCCTGCAGGAGGAACTGACAAAATAAACTGGGTGCTGCACCATCTTCTTCTTCTGTTCAACTTCACTCATCTGTGCAGACTTCGCCTCGCCGGGACTGGTCCTTGCCGGGGGTTCCGCCTTGCCGGCGTCAAGCCCTGCCGGGGAGAACCCTGGCCCATCATCTGACGGCTCCGCTGCTATTGCCGCTTCTCCCTCAAGTTCCCTCTGTGCCACTAGCGCAGCACTGACCACTTGATTCATTGTCGCTAAGTATAGCAGCAACGGCTCTTGTGGCTTCAGTGCGACTAGTATCGGCGTGGAGGAGAGGTATCTCTTCAAATCTTGCAGCGCTACCTCTGCCTCCGGAGTCCACTTTACTTGACCCGCCATTTTCAAGACTTTGAAACAGGGGAGGGCGCGCTCAGCAGATTTGGAGATGAACCTACTCAGGCCAGCAACGCAGCCGGTGAGCCTACGGATGTCTTTAACCCGTTTTGGCGCCTCAATTTGCTCAATTGCCTTGATCTTGTCGGGATTTGCTTCAATCCCGCATTGAGACACAAAGAACCCAAGAAGTTTTCCGGATGGGACACCCAACACGCACTTCTCTGGGTTGAGCTTGAGGTTGATCTTGCGCAGATTTGCAAATGTCTCTTCTAGATCTTGCACGAGTGTGGCCCTATCCCTGGTTTTGACCACTATATCGTCCATATAGGCTTCCATATTTCTATGCAGCTGGGGCTCAAAACCAATTTGGATTGCCCGGGCAAACGTCGAACCAGCGCTCTTCAACCCAAAAGGCATCCGTACAAAGTAGTACGTACCACATGGGGTGATGAACACGGTCTTCTCTTTGTCTTCCTTCATCATGAAGATTTGGTGGTATCCCGAATAGGCGTCGAGGAATGACAGCAGTTCACACCCGGCAGTGGAGTCCACAATCTGGTCAATGCGTGGCAGAGGGAAAGGATCCTTCGGACAGGCCTTATTGATATCTGTGTAGTCAATACACAGCCTCCACTTCCCATTCGCCTTACGCACAACCACCGGATTGGCCAACCACGTGGGGTGGAGTACTCCTCTAACCAGGCCTGCCACCTCCATCTTCCTGATCTCTTCGATGATGAACTCTTGTCGCTCCAAAGCTTGCTTCCTGACCTTCTGCTTGACGGGCCGCGCGTGAGGACAGACAGCAAGATGGTGCTCAATCACCTCCCTGGGAACGCCGGGGATGTCAGATGCTTGCCATGCAAACACATCGACATTCGCCCGCAGGAAGGCGATGAGCGCGCTTTCCTATTTGCTCTCGAGGGTGGAGCTTATAGTGAAATCCCTGCCCGTGCCGTCCTCCTTGACGGACACCTTCTTGGTTTCCGGTGGTTCAGCCTTGGACTTCTTGCTCTTGCCGGTGGAGCTCTCTGGCACGTCCTTGACGGGAGCGCTACACTCCGAAGGGGCGCGCTTGCCGGAGTGGGTGCCAGAGGTCTGGCCGGAAGAGGTCTTGCCAACCTTCTTCCTTCCCGGAGCTTCAGCGGCTGGAGCAAGTGCCTTGGCGGCAGCTGCTGCAACTGCCTCTCGGTAGAGTTGGTTGGCGCAGATGAGCGCGTATTTCTTGTCAGAGGGGACGACGATGATGGTCAGTGGCCCCGACATCTTCAATGTGTTGTAGGCGTAGTGCGACGCCGCCATGAACTTGGCCAGCATTGGGCGGCCAAGGATCCCATTGTATGGCAAGGGGATCTCGGTGACATCAAAAACGATCTTCTCTGTCCTATAGTTCAGCTCGCCCCCAAAAGTAACGGGCGGCGTGATTTTACCTTTTGGCTGACTCCTTCCCAGGTTCACCCCTTGAAACGTGCCCGTCTCTTCGAGATCTCTATCAGGAATCTGTAACCTCTTGATCACATAGGGCGAGATCAAATTCAGACCGGCCGCACCATCAACCAGCACTTTTGTCACCTTGAGGTTGCGTATTATTGGTGAAACCAGCAACGGCAAACACCCGACCGCAGTTGTGCGATCAGGGTGATCGTCGGTGTCAAAAATGATGGGCATGCGGGACCACTTTAGTGGCTTCTGGGCATCGAACGATGGCTCTGCCACAGTAACCTCACGCGCCAACTGCTTCGGTTGGCGGTGAGAGGTGTGCAACGAGGCGCCACCATCGACGCACATGGCCTCTGTGGCTTTCTAGAATTCGTGCTCGCGGGACTCGTCGTCCTCGTCATGATCATCATCTTCTTCCTTCTTGTCGCGGCCTCGAGCGGGCCTCTCTTGTTGATTATCTTTGCCGCGGCGACCCCCTTGGCCACCACGCTTCTTGCCGGACCCCTCAGCACCATCCTGACCCTTCTCCTTGTCCTGCCTTTCATATTCAGCTTTCTGCTTTTCAGCAAGCAGCTCAACCTGTCGGCAGTTCTGGAGGTCATGGCCCTTGGTGCGATGGATCTTGCAGTACTGCTTGTCGGAGCCTCCTGGCTTGTCGGCAGCCGCCAAGGCACAGCAGGCGGCGCACCCGGCAATCTCCTTACCGGGGTCATCGCCGGATCCCTCAATGGCAAGTACTTCCTTGCCCTTACGCTTCCTGTTACGGCGCCGACCCTTCTTCGTCGGGGCGGCGGCGTCTCCGTCTGTGGAGTCGGTTTCCGCGCCGGCGTCTTCACCAGGGTACTTCCTTCCTTCCTCAGCCCGAGCACACCTATCCGCCAGAACATAAAGTTCGGTTGCGTCTTTGACCTTGTTCATCGCCAGCTCTTCACGCATCTTGCGATTGCGTACATTCTGATAGACGCACTGATGACAGCGGCGGGATGAACGTCTGGGATGGTGTACTGCACACGGCTGAATCTTTGTATGTACTTACGCAGGGACTCACCATCCTTCTGGGGGATGACATGCAAGTCACTTGCCAGGCCAGGAGCCTGGTGGCCTCCGGTAAAGGCGCCAACAAACTCGTGACACAGGTCCGACCAAGAAGAGATGGAATCCATCGGCAGGTGCATCAACCACGACATGACGTTGGGCTTAAGTGCCAACGGAAAGTAGTTGGTGAGCACCTTATCATCGCGAGCCCCGGCGGCTTGCATAGCGATGGTGTAGATGCTGAGGAACTCCGACAGGTGAGTCTTGCCGTTGCACTTTTCCCCAACATCAGGCTTGAACATGCGGTGGGAGGGCAATTAGAACTGCCGCAGCTCCCGGGTAAAGGCCGGACAACCCACCTCGTAAGGCAGGCCGCCGGCCCCCCGGGCACTGGGTGGTCCATAACACGCCCCGCGCGCCTATCTGACTGATGGCACATTTCCCGCCGTCGCTCGATGGTAGTTCGAGCATCTTCCTGAGCTCGCTCTCGAAGAACTCAGCGTTGGTCGCAGCGGGTTCGCGGGTCGGATGATGCCATGAAAACGTTGTCACAGGTGCTGGCGCGACGGGCCGGTGGCTGCTGTCACGGCCGCGGGGGAGGAGAGTGCACCGTGGTCGCAGCGATTCTGGTCCCCCACCGCCGGCATGCACCGGCTCGACAGAACGCCGGCGTGAGGGTCCCGTTGGGAGCGGGTCATCGTTGTTGGCAAAGCTGACAAGGCTTCGGATGGTGGCCCTCCACTCGTCGAGCTTCTCCACAGCAGGGGGGAAGTCGAGGAGCAGTTGCACGCCGCCAGCGCTTCTGCTGGAGTGGGCGGTGATGAAAGCTGTGTAGACCGTGACGCGCTCCGGCTTCTAACCAGGTTAGAAGGGGCTTTGTCACGGTCTCGCGGTCGCACGCCGCTTCCGCTGGCGTCTGAGCGCGCACGCCGGCCTGGTGCGTCCAGCAAGTGGCGCACATGGCTCTTTCCGCGATGGTGCCCAGGGGCTCCGACATCGCGGTGTCGCTCATCGCACGCGGCCTGGGAAGGCCGTGGCGCGGGTGCCAGCTGGGGCGCCGTAGAGGTTACCTCGCCGCCCGTGGGTGGCACGGCCCCGCCCCCGGACCCAGCGGCGCGCGGCTCGTCGTCTCGGATTCGAACGACGCCGCTCGGCTGGCTCTGATCGCTAGAGTGTCGTGGATGCTCGCGGGCCACGTCTCCAGCCCCATCCGTGGCCACCCGGTCGCCTGCCCGCGCTGGCGCGGACGGGCAGGCTCCGGGCGACCCGATCGCTGTGATCCCCTTTCTCTTGGGGGCCATGGTGATGATGAAGTCGATGCGCTGACCTTCAAACCGAATTTTCACAGCTTGCTACCCCCTACCTGGCACGCCAAAGATGTCGGTGGAAACGGCACCTATGGGATCACGGGGAATCCCTTCTACGGTCGGCGGGTGCGGGGCTGTGGAAAGAGCGGGTTTAAGAGACCAACATGGGAAATTTTATCCAGGTTCGGGCCGCAAGTGATGCGTAATACCCTACTCCTGCTGGTCTGTGTTTATCTGGTGTTCGTGGGCTAGCTACAGAGCGTGTAGCCTCCAAAAAGTTCGAATCCTCTCTCAGTACACCGCGGGCCTCCTTGTATAGTCGAAGGGGCCGCCATAGTGGCACACGGGAGGTGTAAAGTTGTACAGTAGTCGAGCTTATCACCTGACATCACAGGACAAAACGCATTAAATGCGCTACTTAGGTGTCCTCTTGCTTTATCGGGGATGGCAGTGAAGCCCGTCCCGTCCGTCGCCGCTTCGCCTTGCTCCGACATGCGTCCAGGCCAACGAGGCATGCAGCGCCATGTAAGCTGGCAGGCTGCTGAGCTGGTGCGGTGGCAGGGTCTTCACGAAGATCTGCATGCCACCACGCAGGTGCTTGACTAGTTGGATTAGGAGCCACGTATTGCCACGTGGGTACTTTCTTAGTTGGTGGGTCGACCGCTGAGCTGGGGCGGCGACGGGGCGGCAAGGCCTTGCCGCGGTCCTGCTGATATTCCCGGCAACGGTCTTGCCGGGGCCTTGCGGGCACCCCCGGCAAGAGTCTTGCTGGGGCCTTGCAGGAGCCCTCGGCAAGAGGCTTCCCGGGGCCCCGTGGGTATCTTCGGCAGGAGCCTTGCCGGGGCCTCGTGGGCATCCTCGGCAAGGAGCCCCGCTATCGTCCTGTCTTCTACTTCCCATCTAGGCCTTTTAGGCCCTTTGTCTCCACAAAGATCTGCATGCCACCATGGAGGCGCCTCTCGAGCCTTGCACTACAAAAAAAAGACACATCCGTGACATTTTGGGCTGAACGAAATTTTTTTCTGTCATACTTATGACAATAATTGTGACAAAACACGGTATCATCATAGATGTGGTGGGGTCCTACTTCTATGACCAAAAATCATGACAGAAAATGGGCTTTTCGTCCTGGGCGGGCCGGAGACACAGCTACATGACATTCTTTGGGCCGTCCATGACGGAAAAAACCATGGTAGAAGCGAGGGCGAGGAAAATATCGGGGTGTTCCCGGTTACGGTGGGTGGTCGGGGCCGAGCGATGCGCGTTTCTCTCGTACATGCACGCGCGTGGGTGCGAGGTGTTGGGCTCTAACTGAACCCGAGCGAGGCGTTGGGCTCTAACTGAACTCGAGCGATTGCACTGCAGGCTACGCGTTACTGAACCTGAGCGATCGATCGATGGCTGTTAACTGAACCTGATCGAGCGATTCCTTCGCTACTGCTGCTAACTGATGCTGATCGATGCTGCCTCTGGATGAACAGTGAGTGTTGCTGGGGGGGTTTGGATGAACAGGACCCCGTGGTGTTGCCTCTGGATGAACAGGATGAGCCGGTTGGGGTTGGATGAACAGGACCCCGTGGAGGGCTGGATGAACAGGACCACCCCTTGGAGGGCAGGATGAACAGTAGACGGTGGAGGGCTGGATGAACAGTAGCCCGTGGAGGGGTGGTTGAACAAGAGCCCGTGGAGAGGGCTGGTTAAACAGTAGCCCGTGGAGTAGCGCGCAGTGGAGGCTGGATGAACAGGAGCCCGTGGATGAACAGTCGCAGGTGGAGGCTGGAGGAGGTCGACGGTGGATGGACAGTAGCCCGTGGAGGCTGGAGGGGGTCGATGGTGGAGATGAACAGTATCCCGTGGAGTTCCGTTTTGCGGTACGCCACACCCCTCCCGATGAACAGGACCCCCGTTTCGACCGTAGCGCTCCAACACAAGTCCGTTTCCTCCATTTTGCGGTACGGCACACCCCTCCCAATCAACAGGACCCCTGCTTCGACCGTAGGAGGTCCGTTTCCTCCGTTTTGTGGTACGCCAGACCCCTCTCGATGAATAGGATCCCGTTTCCAACGTGTCCGGTCGAACACAAGGCCGTTTCCTCCGTTCTGCGGTACGCTAGGCCTTGTTTCCATCGGCTGTTCCGTCCAAGCCAGTTGGCTCCCACGTGTTCCGTTGCCTCCCGATGAACACGACGCATTCCGTTGCCTCCCCATGAACACGACGACGACGCAGTTTCTCCATTCCGACCCAGCCATGTACACGAGCCCTGGCCGTAAGTATGCGCGAGTAGGCATTCGAGACCCTGCCCGTATGTACGTACGTGGTCGTATTTTCTTTCTTGCACACTGGCCGTTGTACGTACGTGTACATCCGACATGCGCGCCTCAACTACGACACGTGCGTGCTCTACATCGACTAGTATGTACGTACATGTTCACGACCAGAATGACAACGCTACGTACGCTTCGACCAGGTGGGTCCCGACTGTCAGGCACTTCCTTGCATGCGAAGATATAGCTGGTGGGTCCCAGCAGTCAGGGGGGCGAATCGTTTTATTTTGCCCGGACGCACTTCCTTGCGTGCGAAGATGTAGCTGGTGGGTCCCAGCAGTCAGGGGGGAAACGTTTTTTTTTCACGAAATACGGTGGCCCGTCCAGTGGAACCCCGCTGTCAGGTATAGGAATAATTATTTTGCGCGTAAAAAGGAGGCACTTCCTTGCGGCTGCCGTGGACCCAGCTGTCAGCCTCTCCACGTATAGTACTCTTCTGATGGAAGTCGGTCGTTGACCACATTGACCACGCCGCGCCGAGAGCACCAAGGCGGTGGACGACGACGAGGCCTAGGAAGGGGATGATGCGGAGCCAGGGAAGACGCGGCAGTGGATGCCCACGCGTAGTGGAGTATGAGGGTTCACTAGTTCGCTGTGGTGTGAGGCTGCCATCGCCGCAGAATAACAGGGGGTGTGGGTGAGTAGAGGAATGGCCTGGCCAGTGGTGGGAGTAGTAGGGGGCAGTGAGGCCTCCGCCGCATCGCAGACGGCCACGGGATGCAGGAGCACGAGGCACGACCGGCGCTGGTTTGGGCGGCTGGAGCAAGAAGACTAGAGGTTGAAGAAGCACTACGGCCGTTGGATGGACATCGTACGGTCAATGGAGCTAGAATCGTGCATATTGACTAAGTTGACAAAGCCCACCATCCCCGTCAACTTAGTAGGCCCTCAAGTCAGCCTGCCACTATACTGAGTCCCAGCTAGCAGGGGGGTATTCATTTTTTGTGCGTAATAAGGAGGCACTTCCTACCGTGCGAAGATATAGCTGGTGAGTCCGAGCTGTCAGCGGCGGTAACATTTTCTTTTCACGAAATACAGAGGCCCTTCCGGTGGGTCCCAGATGTCAGGTGGAGGAATCATTATTTTGCGCGTAATAAGGAGGCATTTCCTTGCGTGCGGCCGTGGACCTAGATGTCAGCCTCTCCACGTATAGTCCACTTCAGATGCATGTCGGTCGTTGACCACGTTGACCAGGCCGTGCTGAGAGCACCAGGACGGTGGACGATGGCGAGGCCTAGGAAGGGAACGACATGGAGCCAGGGAAGACTCGGTAGTTGTTTCCCACGTGGAGGGGAGTACGACTGTACGAGGGTTTACTGGTTCGTCTGCCGTTGCCGGAGAATAACAGCAGGTGTGGGTGAGTAGAGGGATGGCTAGGCCAGCGATGGGAGTACGGTGGGGCGGTGTGGCCTGCGCAGCAGCACAGCTGGCCATGGGGAGGAGGGAGCAGGCAGTCCCGTCGGCGCTTGTTTGAGCGGCTGGAGCAGGAAGAGCAGAGATTGAAGAAGCACGACGGTCGTTGGATGGAAATCCAACAATCACTGCTTGTGCGTCAACCTTTTTTTAGGAAAGCCTCAAATCTGTGGAAAAAAGCATACAGCCCATCTGCCATTATTTCTAATAATTTACAGCCTATTTGCTAGTTCTTAAGGTTTTTTTGGAGCCCATATTCTTTTTGTTAGCATTACAGCCCATATTGTGGCCACGGTTAAAAAATTATACGAAATTTTGCATATTTCGGTGCGGTCCGAACTATTTTTAATCCCGAAATTTTGAGTCACATTCAAACTGATTTTAAAAATAAATGTATATCAATATAAAATCCAACAAATTGTCCATGCATAAAAATCAATGCAATTTAAAATCTCGAAATGAAAAAAAGAAATTTGAAAGTAATTGCCGGTTTGATGTGTTTTAAAAATGTACATCCCATTTCTCATTACTGATAGGCCATTTTCTCGGCAGCCGAATGAAGCTCTCCTCGTCTTGAAAGATTTGTAGCCCAACAGGCCTGACAAAGCGACTTACTTGGCAAATCACAAAAAAACTGGGCTGTGGCCGTGGACCCAGCTGCGGCCGTGGACCCAGCTGTCAGCCTCTCCACGTACAGTACTCTTCCGATGGATGTCGGCCATTGACCACATTGACCACGCCGCGCCGAGAGCGCCAAGGCGGTGGACGACGGCGAGGCCTAGGAAGGGGACGACACAGAGCCGGGGAAGACGCGGCAGTGGATGCTCACACAGAGAGGAGTACGACGGCACACTGGTTCGGCTGCGGTGTGAGGCTGCCGTCGCTGCAGAATAACAGGGGGTGTGGGTGAGTGGACGGATGGCCTGGCTAGCAGTGGGAGTAGTATAGGGGCGGTGAGGCCTCCGCGGCAGCACAGCCAGCCACGAGAGGCAGGAGCAGGCGGCACGACCGGTGCTGCTTTGGGCGGCTGGAGCAAGAAGATCAGAGGTTGAAGAAGCACTATGGCCGTTGGATGGACATCGTACGGTCACTGGAGCTAGAATCGTTCATATTGACTAAGTTGACAAAGCCCTCTGTCCCCTTCAACTTAGTAGGCCCACAAGTCAGCCACCCACTATGGTGGGTCCCAGCTAGCAGGGGGTATTCATTTTTTGTGCGTCATAAGGACGCACTTCCTTGCGTGCGAAGATATAGCTGGTGGGTCCGACCTGTCAGCGGGGGGAACGTTTTTTTGCGAAATACAGAAGCCTTTCCCGTGGGTCCTAGCTGTCAGGTGGAGGAATCATTATTTTGCGTGTAATAAGGAGGCATTTCCTTGCGTGCGGCCGTGGACCCAGCTGTTAGCCTCTCCACGTACAGTCCACTTCCGATGGATGTCGTTCATTGACCACGTTGACCAGGCCGCGCCGAGAGCACCAGGGTGGTGGACGACGACGAGGCCTAGGAAGGGAACGACATGGAGCCAGGGAAGACTCGGCAGTTGTTCCCCACGCGGAGGAGTACGAGGGTTTATTGCTTCGTCTGCCGTCACCGGAGAATAACAGCAGGTGAGGGTGAGTAGAGGGATGGCTAGGCCAGCGATGGGAGTTCGGTGGGGCGGTGAGGCCTGCGCGGCAGCATAGCCGGCCGCGGGAGGATGGAGCAGGCAGTCCCGTCGGCGCTTTTTTGAGCGGCTGGAGCAGGAAAAGCAGAGATTGAAGAAGCACGACGGTCGTTGGATGGACATCCAACAATCACTGCTCTCGTGTGCATTATTTCTAATAATGTACAACCCATTTGCTAATTCTTAAGAATTTTTTTGGAGCCCATCTTCTTTTTGTTAGCATTACACCCCATACTGTGGCCATGGTTAAAAAGTATACGAATTTTTGCATATTTCGGTGCGGTCAACTGTTTTTAATCCCGAAATATCGATTCACATTCAAACTATTTTGAAAAATTATTTATATAAATATAAAATCCAAATAATTCTCCACGCATAAAAATCCATGGAATTTAAAATCTTGTAATGAAAAAAATTGAAACTAATTCCCGGTTTGATGTGTTTTAAAAATGGACAGCCCATTTCTGGGCAAACCGAATGAAACTCTCCTCGTCTTGAAAGATTTGCAGCCCAGCAGGGCTGATAAAGCAAGTAGGCCTCGTTTGGGTATTTCTTTAAAAAATAGAACTGGGCTAGCCATTTTCAGCAAGAAAAAATACAACTGGGCTCATGATGTGGTAAACATAAATAAAACCCTGGCTAGACGGGCCACAGCCCCCGCACAGCCCCGTTGTTACCCTAATCCGTCGCTAAAACTAGTATATATAACAACTTCTTGTTCCTCAAAAAAATAAACTGCGTGACCTGCTGGGTCCCTGGTGTCAGCCGCTCGTAGTGTAATTCTCTTGTTTATTGACTACGTTGACAATGGCGTGAGCCCTAGATGTCCAACCATTAGGAGGGACTGTATTTTTGGGCTTGTAATATAGAGGCACTTGCTTGCGTACTGCCATGACGCTGGTGGGTCCCTACTGTCATCCTCTCCACATACAATCATCTCCTTGTTCCTCTCGGTTGTTGACGACGTTTACAATGCAAGAGGGCGGCGCACCGCGCACGGCGAGCGAACCAAGGCCGCAAGGCGTAGGACACGGCAAGGCCTCGGACGGAACGAACAGGAGCCGTGGAAGATGCGCCGGTCCAGTCGCGGGCGGAGGGGAGTACGAGGGATGACTGGTTCGGGTGCGGGTGCGTGTTGGGGCTGACATCGCCGGAGAATAACAGGACGTGTGGGGGAATAGAGGGAGGGACTGGCCAACGTTGGAGGGTACATACGGTAGGGCGGCGGAGGCGCAACCAGCCATGGGAGGCGGGAGCAGGCGGAGCCGACGGGGTGGTTTGGTTTGGGTGGCTGGAGGAAGAAGAAGACAAGAGATAGAAGATACACGACAAATGTTGGATGTCAATCCAACGGCTGGTAGGCAGAATCGTTTGTTGACTGGCTAGTAAGTCGACACCACCTTGGATAGGTTATTTCCTCGCGGGTCCCAAATGTCAGAATCCAAATCTGTCACGGTCATGCAGCCTTTCCTATGAAAATTTGCAGCCCATTTGATGTGCTAGTTCGAAATAAGTTTGTGGGTGCTGGTGGGGGCTAATCACTTGGCTTGTGTAATGCACAGTGAGCTCAAGCAGCCGGCGAGAGTGATGTTATTTCCCTTGGTTGGGATTTGTTAGTTGTTACAATATTTCATTCTAAATTAAATGACTGGCGAGCCATTTCCCTCACTTCAAAGAAAATATGATAGTCACAGCCGAGTTGGAAAGGGCAGGAACATCTAACTCCAGCTTACAAACTGTACAAAAGCATGAGGGTTAATTGTTCATCAGGTTTACAAAAAAACCCAGGTTGAAAAGGGCAACAACATCTAACTCCAGCACTGTTTTCGCAGTCACACTTAAATGGATTGGTCAGGTCCATAGAATGAACATCCTGGGTCGTAAAGTTTACTGGATTATGACCACAATATGTTGTAAATAGAAGCCCGACACATTCAGAAGCTCTTTTTCCCACCTGAAACTCCTTTCTTTGCTCTTCCACATACCCATCCGTCAAAACCATGCTGCTGATAAACTTAAGCCTGATGGACAATAGTAACCTCGCATTCAGCAGGAAGAATGTGACAAATCTAGTGTTTGCATGGTTGGCTACATATCGTTCTAGCGTTATTATCTTTAATCGAATCTCATGAGAAGTGAGAAAATCCCGATGCTTACGAATCCACCGATTGGTTATAACTTTCTTACCCCGTCCTGTTGCCTAAATAGACATGAAGATTGAAAATAGTTAAGGTCTAAAAAAAGAGTGTCGAAAGAGCAACAGCTGAACTGTTATTCTAGTACACTATATGCGGGCTTCCAATGTGCGTGAAATTATCACCTTTATATACAACTTCTCTAGACATGGAAAGCATTGCAGCAAGCCAATAATCTTGTTCAGATCAAAACTATTCATTTGGATATATAAGATCTTGACAGAATCCAGCACCATTGATAGGCCATCCATGGAGAAACTCTTCATTGAGCATAGAACATAATATTAGTACAAAATGTGTACTCCAAGATGACATACAACTTATGCGCAGAAATTTAAAATGCAGCTTATGGTTACAAGTGTAGATGATAATGTAAAGTACCTGAAGAACTATGGAGCCAAACACCATATTGAAATGAGCACAAAGATCATGTATTACACCCAAGGTCTCCAGTTTAGGCGCAGAGAGGACGGTTATTTGCAACGGTGAATAACTAGAATCAAGGATCAACCTTTGAAGTGAAGGGGCATCTTGGATGATGAGCTGCCTTCCGTCAAAACAAATTCCAATTCTTACAAGGTTAGGCGACTTTATTTGGAGACAACCAATTCTAACTGTGAAAACAAGCACCAAGCACTCCAGGGTAGGGCAACTGGAGTGGATGATGTTGTGCAATGAGGCCTCCGATATACGAACCCGCACAAGTGAAAGTTTCTTGAGAAATGGGAGTCGAAGGTTTAGTACCAGATTGTCTGGTAGGTCGCACAGCACAAAGTTGGTGGTGTGGAGAGAGGAGGAAAACCGCGAGATGGACATCGGTGCTGAGGGCACAGGTAGATGGCGTTCGGTATCCGGTAGGTGATTTCCAGGGGAATAGTAGAACTCAAGCAGCTGTAGTTCTGTGAATTCAGGGGATTTCAGCCAGGCGTCCACCGTGCAGGGCATGGTATGCTTGCTCAAGTAGCATGACGGGATGCAGAGGCTTTGAACGGAGCCTTGGTGGGAAGAGATGATGGCTCTAGGGATTTCAAAATCATTGAAGAGAGATAGCTGACGACAGTTGAGATTAAGGGGCACGGCGCGCCATAGAGGGCGCCACCGAATTGAGAGGACTTGGGTGCGGCAGCAATCGTTGGTGGGGAGAAGCGAGATGATCTCCCCAAGGACGGCGTCCGGGAGATCGCTAATGCTGTCCACCCAAGATTCTACGGGTTCCTGGGATCCGGTGGGGGCGGGGTCGCCGCTTCTCCCCGTGCTGCCGGGTGTGGGATCTATAACAGGCGTCGCCACTGGCGGGAGCCTCATCTTCTTGGCGCTGGGTTCAGCCGACTCCATTTTCCTCGAGGGCGTCGCGTCACGCTCACGGATTTGAGTAGAGTAACGAATGACGAGCCTAGTTGTAGTGCGAGTGAAGAAGAAGGGGAGCTGGGGTTTTTCTGTAGTAGTGAGGAAGAAAGGGAGCTGGGGTTTTCTGTAGGAGTGAGGTGAGGAATTTGGGGGTACGAGTGGAGCAAGCTGACGTGAGGTGGGTGGGAGTGAGGAGGAAGAAGAACACCCAGGTTTTTTGGGGGGGCGGTGTGCTGGGTGTGGGTAGCGCCTCTCATTCAGTAAATATATGCTTTTGAATTGATTTTACTATTTACTAGGGTGGATGGGCTGTTTTTTCTTGGGCCTAGAGAAACAATTACTACTAGTACAGTGGAGACACTCTACAGCTACCCAGAAAAACAATTACTACTGGTACAGTGGATACAATACCGCTTCCGGCTCCTCCTAGGTCATCGAAACGTCTCCCTCTACTGAATGTCGTTATACTTTTGTTCACCGACATGCGGGCCATGCAGCGCGCAGGCCCAAATTCCATCCACCAAATTAGAAGGCAGTATGCAGGCAGAGAGTCACCCCAGTCATAGCGCGGCAATAACGAGCCATCGTATCACAAAACCCCACCTCCCCGCAGTCTAAGTTTGACGGACGAAGCAACTATCATTTCACTCTTCGTTGAATCCCCTTCTCCCTCACCGTCTTCAAGAAAGGCAACACTCGCATCTGCCACTGTTCTTCTCTCCCAACGAAGGGAAGGTAAGCGAATCCATGATGTTGGTAAATTTTCGTTCAGAGAAAAAAAGAACTTTTGCAAAGCAGTAACCGATCCTCACTCTCTTTTTTGTTTCATTGTCATTGCGATTGTGTTTTCCTTTCAGTGGTCTCCAAGTATTCGTCAGTTTCATGATGGACCAAGGAGAACCAGGCAAAGATCTGCCGATATTGGAGCAGACGCGGGAGGCTGATCCCCACGAGACAGAGAGCTCCAAGAAGATGGAGGCAGCCACCGAGCCGACCCCAGATACGCTCACGGCCACTACTGAGATGGTCAACGCCCCGTTTGAGGTTACAGCCCCCGTGGCACTGCAGGAGCAGTTTTACCCCTTCGAGGATGTGTCCCCCCCCCCCCCCGCTGAGCTGCCCAAGGTGATTTCCTTCTTTGCCGATCTCGATTGTGGTTTTTCATCTAAGTATGTGGTGATGAATAATGCAAAATTTTATTAGCTTCGATGCCATGCTATACATAGTGGTTTAAATAACTTGTGTTTCTTATACTGGAAAGTAATTCAGAATTTGTTTCTGTTTCAATTAGAGCCCTGATGCAGACAAGGATTGTGTGGTTGTACATGTCACTCGCTATGAGGCGGATGACCTGAATATACGCACTGGGAAAACAGAGTTTTTAGGCTGTTGGATCCTGGAAGCCATTTGCGCTTATACCAATGAAGAGTTGTATTCCAGCCTCACTGTTGTCAGGCGTGTTGTCCAGGGTGTACTGAAGCACAAGAAGTTCAAAGCTACTCCTTCGTTTGTGAGGCATACTATTCTTGTCAAGCTTACGCAGGAAGATGACGTGGCATGCCTCCACAAACAAGTTTATGAGTGGCAAGGCCACAAGGTTGTCTTCATGAAGGTTCACAGGATTGAGCTGCTACCGGACGTCCTCGATGATGTTCATGGCAAGGTCCGTCTTGTGTCCAGCCCAAATTAGATCGAGGCATGAAATACTTGCCCCAGCTAGTGTTTAATAGTAGTTTGGATTCTGTCTAATTATCCGAACCTTGCCTGTTATCGAGCCCTCTAGGGCTAGTACTCTGTTTGAATCCGTCTATGGGAACTGCTGCTACTTTTGTGTGCCCGTGAATCATCGTAATTGTTGCCGAAACAGATGCGTCCTCACTAGTTTTATCATACGAGCAGTGTGTGTTTTGATGAAATAGAGTACTCGTTTGAGAACTGTGCACCGACGTATACATAAGTACTTGTAAACACTATTGGTGCTACCCCACTTGTAAGCAGTTGTGCAAAACACGGCACATTGGCTCAGCTTGCTTCAACACTAGGCTATCGACCAGCTAACAATCAACAATCTGCTGTCTGACATATAAGCAACTATGTATCTTGTTATAGTGGTTCATGCAGTTAATTGAGGCCACAATGTAAATTCCAAACGTTCACATGCTAATCCAGCGTTCATGTGGAACACTCACATTAAACTCGGCTTCATAAAAAACTTGAAAAGCATAAGTTAAGCAATTTTATACATCTCAATGATTCATAGAACATAACAAACATATACTAGTTCACAGCAAAAGAAAAAGTTGTGGGTTTACAAATCAGGAAAAACAAGCAAGGCTTCTCTGAGCAAAGGGCCTCCCGGCAGGCTTAAATTTCCTGGAGTTCACTCTGGTTTTTTCTTGTTGCCACTATCCAGGGTTAGGTTCTCTCATACCAGAATAACCAATTATAATTGTGTTCTCAGCTGGAATGCTGAACTGAACCATGTCGTCTACTGACCAGCTGAAATTCTTGTGCATTCCACTAAATTTAAGCACCACTATTTGCAGAAATAAGCAGACCACAATGCCTCTTGTCCGCGCACATGTCCAAAAAACCGCCGTGCAGCCGTGCCAGCTAGTCCTCGGTCCATGGATGAACTAGTAGAAAGTGCATTCCGGACTAGGATGCAGTTGTTTTCGCTCGTCCCTATACTGCAATCAGGAAGTACAACATACGAATCAACTTCTTTTATATTGCGTTGGTCATTCTACCTAGTAACTACCAATGTAGGAATACCTGGAAGACGGGTTGTTAGACGATGGCAATGAGGGATAGCCATCTCATTTTGCGCAGTTCTACTAAAACTGACGTGTGTGCTTTTGATTGCGCGGATAGAAACGATACTGAGACAGACATCCCGAAACGATATGGAGACAGACATCCCTGTTTGCGCAAATACGAAATACGGTTATTTAAACAGTGACAGATATTTGCAGTGGTGTATGATTAACAGCAGCATCTATAGTGTTATAATTGGCACTAGATTGACAGTATGAAAGTGTCCTTAAGTAAGTAGCATCACATCAGATCAACACTGCCACTAGATTAACATGCAGAACAATAGCATTAGTATTATTGTCATGAGAGTAGCACAAGGTCAGTAAATGTGCAATCAAATTTGTGCAGACTGGGATGAAGCAATGTTAGCGGTGTGAGATTTAAGTGTAACTGCAAAAACACAATTCATGGGAAATAAAGCAAGACGGAAGCACTTCATAAAATGGTGGTGGCATTGCTTCAATTTATCGACGACACTAGACCATTACTTATAGTGACATTAGGTGGCATTGCTTAATGCTTCATGTGATTTTACATTAGCGGTAGCGATATGGGCGTAGGGACAGCAGGGGCATAAAGTGGTGAGGCAAATGTGGTTGCCGAGAGCGGCAAACACTCAGGCAGCATGTATGCATTTGTCCCATTTTTTATCTCCTCGGCGACATTTTCCTATGTGAGCACAGGAAATCTAGACCTGCTCATTCTCATTTGCGTTGTCCCCCAACACCCGTCACTTTCTTTCCTTTTTCAACCAAGAGATAGGTCCACTTTCCCCCCACCCTTCGCCATCCACCATGCTTTCTTCGTCTTTTCAACCAAGAGACCGGTTGGGTAGCCAGTATCTACTACTTTCCCCCGTTTCCTCTTAGAACCAAGTCCTAGATTCATGCTACAGCTTTCCCACTTTCTTCCCTGTTTGAACCAACTCTTAGAGTCGACTGTATGAACTAGCTTTACCTCTAATAATAGTAAAAGTCTCGGTGGCTTTGGAACAGCAGACGGAAATAGAAAAAGATCCACACGAAGCCAAGTGGGGAGTTGGGGCAGTAGAGCATGGCAGGTTTCGAAGGAATATATACCTGAGGGTCGTCGGCATGTGGCAAAAACGGCGTCGGGAGGCCGCATCTTGGCCACAATACCATAGGGAGGAATAAGGGGTCGGAGGCCCTCCGGAGCCGGCGCTGTCCCAGAGAGAATGGCATGGCCGCCGATTGGGACACGCGGGCAGCCGTTGGTCTCCTCCGTCGCCGGCGACGACAGCATGAACGATGCACCTACACCCCTGCCCCGGTCGAGGTTGTCCGGCCGGATTTGTGACCACCTATGTCTTGCTTAGATCTAGAGAGCATGAGAGAGTGAACGAGAGCAACCCTAGTAAAGCAAGCGCTAAGGCTCCTGCTTATATATATAGTGGAGTGATTTTGTTGTACCAGCTTCAAAAAATGTGCTCCTACGTGTACCCGCGAGTGGGTGTGAGAGAACTAGTGTGTGCGCGCACCGCTTCTCTTCGTGAGAGTACAATATATTATGCCCAAAGAACGTTCGCCACAAGAGTAATAGTATAAGTGTGTGACGTGTGAGCTAAAATAAAATGTGCGCGACGTCTTTTGTTTTTTAGAAGTTCTAAGGGTAGGGTGTGAAGAGCACATATGTGTGTGACGTCTACCTGCAGATAGACGGTGGGTGCGAGAGGACTCGGGAGGGTGCGTGTGCGTGAGAGAGAGTGGGGCACGTATCAATGCAAGGCATGTGTCCGTAAATCATTATCCGACAAACGTTCGCCACAAGCCTTTTCCTGACGAACACCGTAAGAACCGTTAGATCGGCATCCGACAGTGTCAGTTTTACCATGTCATTTAACAGAACAGCCACTCCTCCTACACACAAATCTTCCACGTGGGTGTTAGCAACTGCCGTATGCTCCCTCCGTTCCAAAATGCAATGCATATAGCTTTATTGAAAATTCAAACCTCACAAACTTTTACCGAGTTTTCGTGTAACAAATTGCACATGTAGAATACCCTATATATATCATTTCATTCATCTTCGAGAGGTAACTATAATGATGGGGGAGGAGTCTACAAAGAAAGACAACCATATCACCTGCAGCAATTTCAACCATCCTTTGGTGTGGAGGAATATCATAGGAACTCTATATGATATGATTTTTATAGGATTTTTTCCTTTAGAGCCAATTGGTTCATAGGAATGGATTCATATACTCCACATTTCAAAGGAAATAAACATGATATCATTTCTATAGCTTTAGATCCACTTGGTTCATATGAATGGATTCCTATACTCCCATAATTTCAAAGGAAAATAAACATTAGCATATATTCAATAGAAAAGTTCCTATGATATGAACCAAATTACATCTCTTTTCTAATCCCTCCTCATAGGAATTGAGATACATGGCATCTCTAGATTCAATAGAAAAGTTCCTATGATGTCAACCAAATGACATCTCTTTTCCAATCCCTACTCATAGGAATTGAGATACTCCATGTCATCTCTTTCCCTACAACTTCCATGTATACATCTTCTATTCCTAAATAGCTAGTACAACCCACTAGTAGCTTTTTTCCAAGACATGCAACTATGGCACAAGAACTATATAGTGTGCGAATAACTTGAAAGATGGTCACTGGATGAAGCTAATCCGACAGTGCAGAGATGGCAAATCTGAGCACTACTGGCCGTTGGATATCATCAACATTCCACCAGATCTGCCACATGTACAATTTAGAAGACTCCATGGTTGAACTTAAGCATAATGCACAAACCTCAAAACATAAGCACTTCTCCTTTATCTAGAATCTTCCGTATCATAATTGATTTTTTTTCTAAATGAATTGCCATTATTTGTTTTTTAATTTATGCTTTACAATGCACAACCCCATGAATCTTAACATTTTTATAAAACTAATTGATTTTGAATGAGATGAACTATAAGAACTAAACGAACATCTACATCATGCATATATGACTCAAAGCTTTACATGCTATAGTGTGTATTTATTCATAATTTGGTTTCGAAATCTCACGCGTTCAATGCATGTGTACCTTACTAGTTTTGAGTAGAGTAGCAAATTTCACGCGGCCCCGGGTATATCAAAATGCAGGGCCCATGCATCATTGCCTTTCGGTCGAACCAACGTCCATAATTTTTTGTACGTACTATATCTCCACTGGTCCCCGAACCCAAAATGCTGCCTCGTTCCCCTAAAACCAAGCGGCCCACACATATTTAAGGCGTCGACTCGAACTCAATCCCTCTCCCGTTTACTACGACGTGGCCCCACACGCCCTAGTAGTACTCCTACAAGCACTACCGCCGCACGCATCATCGGTTTTCTTCAAGAGGACGAGGGAGAAGCCGATTTCTAGTGGAGGCGCTTTCAAAAAAAGATCTGTAGTGGAGACCCCTGCTACCTCTTGAGCACTGCGTTGGTTTTCCCTTGAAGAGGAAAGGGTGATGCAGCAAAGTAGCGTAAGTATTTCCCTCAGTTTTTGAGAACCAAGGTATCAATCCAGTAGGAGGCCATGCTCAAGTCCTTTGCACCTACACAAACAAATAAGAACCTTGCAACCAACGCGATAAAGGGGTTGTCAATCCCTTCACGGCCACATGCAAAAGTGAGATCTGATAGAGAAGATAAGATAATATTTTTGGTATTTCTATGATAAAGACAAAAAGTAAAGAAAGCAAAATAAACGGCGAAAATAATAGCTTGTTGACGGTAGATTAATATGATGGAAAATAGACCCGGGGGGCCATAGGTTTCACTAGTGGCTTCTCTCAAGATAGCATAAGTATTACGGTGGGTGAACGAATTACTGTCGAGCAATTGATAGAATTGAGCATAGTTATGAGAATATCTAGGTATGATCATGTATATAGGCATCACGTCCGTGACAAGTAGACCGACTCCTGCCTCCATCTACTACTATTACTCCACACATCGACCACTATCCAGCATGAATCTAGAGTATTAAGTTCATAAGAACGGAGTAACGCTTTAAGCAATATGACATGATGTAGAGGGATAAACTCATGCAATATGATATAAACCCCATCTTTTTATCCTCGATGCCAACAATACAATACGTGTCGTTTCCCCTACTGTCACTGGGATCGAGCACCGCAAGATTGAACCCAAAGCTAAGCACTTCTCCCATTGCAAGAAAGATCAATCTAGTAGGCCAAACCAACCTGATAATTCGAAGAGACTTGCAAAGATAACCAATCATACATAAAAGAATTCAGAGAAGATTCAAATATTGTTCATAGATAATCTGGATCATAAACCCACAATTCATCGGATCTCGACAAACACACCGCAAAAGAAGATTACATCGACTAGATCTCCAAGAGAATCGAGGAGAACTTTGTATTGAGATCCAAAGAGAGAGAAGAAGCCATCTAGCTAATAACTATGGACCCGAAGGTCTGAGGTAAACTACTAACACATCATTGGAGAGGCTATGGTGTTGATGTAGAAGCCCTCCATAATCAATGCCCCCTCCGGTAGGATGCCGGAAAAGGCCCCAAGATGGGATCTCACGGGTATAGAAGGTTGCGGTGGTGGAATTAGGTTTTTGTGGTGCTCCTCGATGGTTTGGGGGTACGTAGGTATATATAGGAGGAAGAAGTAGGTCGGTGGAGCCACGAGGGGCCCACGAGGGTGGAGGGCGCGCCCCCCTGCCTCGTGGCCTCCTCGGTGATTTCTTGACGTCCACTCGAAGTCCTCTGGATCACGTTTGTTCCAAAAATAACTCTCCCGAGGGTTCCATTCCGTTTGGACTCCGTTTGATATCCTTTTTCTGCGAAACACTGAAATAGGCAAAAAAACAGCAATTTGGGCTGGGCCTCCGGTTAATAGGTTAGTCCCAAAAATAATATAAAAGTGTATAAATAAGCCCATTAAACATCCAAAACAGAATATATAATAGCATGGAACAATAAAAAATTATAGATACGTTGGAGACGTATCAGCATCCCCAAGCTTAATTCTTGCTCGTCCTTTAGTCGGTAAATGATAAAAACAAAAAATTTGATGTGGAATGCTTCTTAGCATAATTTCCAATGTAATTATTTTTATTGTGGCAGGAATATTTAGATCCGAAAGATTCAAGATAAAAGTTTAATGTTGACATAAAAACAATAATACTTCAAACATGCTAACCAAGCAATTATGTCTTATCAAAATAACATAGCCAAAGAAAGCTTATCCCTACAAAATCGTATAGTTAGGCCATGTTTCAATATCGTCACACAAATGTTCTCATCATGCATAACCCCGATGACAAGCCGAGCAATTGGTTCATACTTTTTAACGCGCTTCAGCCTTTTCAACCCTTACGCAATACATGAGCGTTGCTACCTCTAGAGCACTGCGTTGGTTTTTCCCTTGAAGAGGAAAGGGTGATGCAGTAAAGTAGCGTAAGTATTTCCCTCAGTTTTTGAGAACCAAGGTATCAATCCAGTAGGAGACCACGCTCAAGTCCCTCGCACCTACACAAACAAATAAGAACCTCGCAACCAACGCAATAAAGGGGTTGTCAATCCCTTCACGGTCACTTACGAGAGTCAGATCTGATAGATATGATAAGATAATAGTTTTGGTATTTTTATGATAAAGAGAAATAAAGGTGCAAAAAATAAAAAGGCAATAGAAATAGCTAAGTGTTGGAAGATTAATATGATGGAAAAGAGACACGGGGCCATAGGTTTCACTAGTGGCTTCTCTCAAGAGCATAAGTATTACGGTGGGGGAACAAATTACTGTCGAGCAATTGATAGAATTGAGCATAGTTATGAGAATATCTAGGTATGATCATGTATATAGGCATCACGTCCATGACAAGTAGACCGACTCCTGCCTGCATCTACTACTATTACTCCACACATCGACCGCTATCCAGCATGCATCTAGAGTATTAACTTCATAAGAACGGAGTAATGCTTTAAGCAAGATGACATGATGTAGAGGGATAAACTCATGCAATATGATATAAACCCCATCTTGTTATCCTCAATGGCAACAATACAATACGTGCCTTGCTGCCCCTGCTGTCACTGGGAAAGGACACCGCAAGATTGAACCCAAAGCTAAGCACTTCTCCCATTGCAAGAAAGATCAATCTAGTAGGCCAAACCAAACTGATAATTCGAAGAGACATGCAAAGATAACCAATCATACATAAAAGAATTCAGAGAAAATTCAAATATTGTTCATAGATAAACTTGAACATAAACCCACAATTCATCAGTCCCGGCAAACACACCGCAAAAGAAGATTACATCGAATAGATCTCCCCGAGAATCATGGAGAACTTTGTATTGAGATCCAAAGAGAGAGAAGAAGCCATCTAGCTAATAACTATGGACCCGAAGGTCTGAGGTAAACTACTCACACATCATCGGAGAGGCTATGGTGTTAATGTAGAAGCCCTCCGTGATCAATGCCCCCTCCGGCAGGACGCCGGAAAAGGCCCCAAGATGGGATCTCACGGGTAGAGAAGGTTGCGGCGATGGAATTAGGTTTTCGTGGATGCCTCTTATGGTTTGGGGGTACGTAGGTATATATAGGAGGAAGAAGTACGTCGGTGGAGCAACGTGGGCCCCACGAGGGTGGAGGGCGCGCCTGGGGGGGTAGGCGCGCCCCCCTGCCTCGTGCTCTCCTCGTTGATTTCTTGACATGGACTCCATGTCCTCTGGATCACGTTTCTTCCGAAAATCATGTTCCCGAAGGTTTCATTCCGTTTGGACTCCGTTTGATATTCTTTTTCTGCGAACAACTGAAATAGGCAAAAAAAGCAGCAATTTGGGCTGGGCCTCCGGTTAATAGGTTAGTCCCAAAAATAATATAAAAGTGTATAATAAATCCCATTAAACATCCAAAACAGAATATAATATAGCATGGAACGATCAAAAATTATAGATACGTTGGAGACGTATCAAGCATCCCCAAGCTTAATTCCTGCTCGTCCTCGAGTAGGTAAATGATAAAAACAAAATTTTGATGTGAATGCTACTTGGCATAATTTTCAATGTAATTCTCTTAATTGTGGTATGAATGTTCAGATCTGAAAGATTCAAGACAAAAGTTTAATATTGACATAAAAATAGTAATACTTCAAGCATAGTAACTAAGCAATTATGTCTTCTCAAAATAACATGGCCAAAGAAAGTTATCCCTACAAAATCATATAGTGTTGCTATGCTCTATCTTCATCACACAAAATATTTAAATCATGCACAACCCCGATGACAAGCCAAGCAATTTTTTCATACTTTTGATGTTCTCAAACTTTTTCAATCTTCACGCAATACATGAGCGTGAGCCATGGACATAGCACTATATGTGAATAGAATGGTGGTTGTGGAGAAGACAAAAAGGAAGAAGATAGTCTCACATCAACTAGGCGTATCAACGGGCTATGGAGATGCCCATCAATAGATATCAATGTGAGTGAGTAGGGATTGCCATGCAACGGATGCACTAGGGCTATAAGTATATGAAAGCTCAACTAAAGAAACTAAGTGGGTGTGCATCCAACTCACTTGCTCATGAAAACCTAGGGCATTTTGAGGAAGCCCATCATTGGAATATACAAGCCAAGTTCTATAATGAAAATTTCCCACTAGTATATGAAAGTGACAACATAAGAGACTCTCTATCATGAAGATCATGGTGCTACTTTGAAGCACAAGTGTGGTAAAAGGATAGTAGCATTGTCCCTTCTCTCTTTTTCTCTCATTTTTTATGGCCTTCCCTTTTTCTTATGGCCTTTCTCCTTTTTTTAGTCCGGAGTCTCATCCCGACTTATGGGGGAATCATAGTCTCCATCATCCTTTCCTCACTTGGTACAATGCTCTAATAATGATGATCATCACACTTTTATTTTCTTACAACTCAAGAATTACAACTCAATACTTCGAACAACAATATGACTCTATGTGAATGCCTCCGGCGGAATACCGGGATATGCAATGAATCAAGAGTGACATGTATGAAAGAATTATGAACGGTGGCTTTGCCACAAATACGATGTCAACTACATGATCATGCAAAGCAATATGACGATGATGGAGCGTGTCATAATAAACGGAACGGTGGTAAGTTTCATGGCAATATATCTCGGAATGGCTATGGAAATGCCATGATAGGTAGGTATGGTGGCTGTTTTGAGGAAGGTATATGGTCGGTGCATGATACCGGCGAAAGTTGCGCAGTATTAGAGAGGCTAGCAAAGGTGGAAGGATGAGAGTGCGTATAATCCATGGACTCAACATTAGTCATAAAGAACTCATGTACTTGTTGCAAAAATCTATTAGTTATCAAAACAAAGTATTACGCGCATGCTCCTAGGGGGATAGATTGGTAGGAAAAGACCATCGCTCGTCCCCGCCTGCCACTCATAATGAAGACAATCAATAAATAAATCCTGCTCGGACTTCATCACATAATGGTTCACCATACATGCATGCTACGGGAATCACAAACTTTAACACAAGTATTTCTCAAATTCACAACTACTCAACTAGCATGACTCTAATATTACCATCTTCATATCTCGAAACAATTATCAAGCATCAAACTTCTCATAGTATTCAACACACTCATAAGAATTTTTTTTACTAATCTTGAATGCCTATCATAATTAAAGCAAATTAGCACGCTGTTTTGCAGGACTCTCAAAAGAATCTAAGTGAAGAATGAGAGAACAATAGTTTCTATAAGACAAATCCACCACCGTGCTCTAAAAGATATAAGTGAAGCACTAGAGCAAAAACTATATAGCTCAAAGATATAAGTGAAGCACATAGAGTATTCTATCAAATTCCGAATCAAGTGTGTATCTCTCAAAAGGTGTGTACAGAAAGGATGATTGTGGCAAACTAAAAAATAAAGACTCAAATAATACAAGACGCTCCAAGCAAAACACATATCATGTGGTGAATAAAAATATAGCTCCAAGTAAATTTACCGATGGATGAGGACGAAAGAGGGGATGCCTTCCGGGGCATCCCCAAGCTTTGGATTTTAGGTGTCCTTAGATTATCTTGGGGTGCCATGGGCATCCCCAAGCTTAGGCTCTTGCCACTCCTTGTTCCATACTCCATCAAATCTTTACCCAAAACTTGAAAACTTCACAACACAAAACTTAACAGAAAATCTCGTGAGCTCCGTTAGCGAAAGAAAACAAAACACCACTTCGAGGTACTGTAATGAACTCATTCTTCATTTATATTGGTGTTAAACCTACTATATTCTAAATTCTCTATGGTTTATAAACTATTTTACTAGCCATAGATTCATCAAAATAAGCAAACAACACACGAAAAGCAGAATCTGTCAAAAACAGAACAGTCTGTAGTAATCTGTAACTAACGCAAACTTCTGGAACTCAAAAAATTCAGCCACAATAGAAAGACCTAAATAATTTGTTTATTGATCTTCTTCAATTGGAATCAATATTTTATCACGTTCTGGTAATTTTTAACAATTGTTTTCGTGAACAGAAAGTTTCTGGAATTTTCAGCAAGATCAATTAACTATCATCCAAGAAGATCCTATAGGTTTAACTTGGCACAAACACTAATTAAATCATAAAAACAAATCTAACCAGAGTCTAGATCAAATATTTATTCCAAAACAGAAGCAAAAAGCAAAAAAACTAAAAATAAAATTGGGTTGCCTCGCAACAAGCGCTATCGTTTAACGCCCCTAGCTAGGCATAATAGCAAGGATAGATCTAGGTATTGCCATCTTTGGTAGGCAATTCTTCAATAAGATACCTATAACCCTTAGGAGTTTCTTTCTTTCTATTAATTATCAAACTTCTAGGCACGAAATCGAAAAAAATCATTTGTAGCAATTGGTTCCTTAATGATAGCAAAAAGATTGGGATGAACACTTATTGATTTGAGATCCGCGGTTTCCTTATTAGAGGATTCACCTTTATTTTTAGGAACATACATAAGCTTGGCCATTTTGGTAGGAGGATTTGAAGTGTTCTTTACGGAAGAAAAGGTGGTCCCCAAGTTGGTAATGATACCCTCAAGGTTATCGATTCTAGTAGAATCTTGATTTATTTTTTCATTAACCATGGGTTCCTTTTCTTTAAAAAAATCAAAGTGACTCCTACCTTAGATCCATATTGGGTAATTTGGTTGTGGATCTTTTTATCCAAATTTTCGACTAACTCTACGGTAGCAACTTTATTTTCAATAATTTCAAGTCTTTGCATCACATGCTCCAAAGTTAACATAGTTCCATTAACCAAAATAGGTGGTGGGTCAAACAAATCTATCATAGCATTATAAGAATCAAAAGTATGGCTACCCAAGAAATTTCCTCCGGTAATGGTATCAAGAATGTATCTATTCCAAGGAGTGATGCCTACATAAAAATTGCGAAGAAGAACGGAAGTAGATTGCTTCCTAGTAGATCTATTTTGCGCATTGCAAATTTTGTACCAAGCATCTTTTAGATTTTCTCCCTCCCTTTGTTTAAAATTAAAAACTTCATTCTTGGGAGATAAGGGAGTAGATAAAGGACTAGCCATAACGACAAAGCGAGCGGAAAAGAGGCGAATGGAAAAGAGAGGGCGAATAAAACGGCAAGGGTGAAGTGGGGGAGAGGAAAACAAGAGGCAAATGGCAAATAATGTAATGCGAGGGATAAGGGTTTGTGATGGGTACTTGGTATGTCTTGACTTGACTTGACTTGGTGCGAATCTCCCCGGCAACGGCGCCAGAAATCCTTCTTGCTACATCTTGAGCACTGCGTTGGTTTTTCCCTTGAAGAGGAAAGGGTGATGCAGTAAAGTAGCGTAAGTATTTCCCTCAGTTTTTGAGAACCAAGGTATCAGTCCAGTAGGAGACCACACTCAAGTCCCTCGCACCTACACAAATAAATAAGAACCTCGCAACCAATGCAATAAAGGGGTTATCAATCCCTTCACGGTCACTTACGAGAGTGAGATCTGATAGATATGATAAGATAATATATTTTTTTATTTTTATGATAAAGAGAAATAAAGGTGCAAAAAATAAAAGGCAAT
This sequence comes from Triticum aestivum, assembly GCF_018294505.1. Taxonomy (NCBI): domain Eukaryota; kingdom Viridiplantae; phylum Streptophyta; class Magnoliopsida; order Poales; family Poaceae; genus Triticum; species Triticum aestivum. Next base: position 544,545,751 of record NC_057799.1, read on the forward strand.
AGAAATAGCTAACTGTTGGAAGATTAATATGATGGAAAATAGACCCGGGGGCCATAGGTTTCACTAGTGGCTTCTCTCAAGAGCATAAGTATTATGGTGGGTGAACAAATTACTGTCGAGCAATTGATAGAATTGAGCATAGTTATGAGAATATCTAGGTATGATCATGTATATAGGCATCACGTCCGTGACAAGTAGACCGACTCCTGCCTGCATCTACTACTATTACTCCACACATCGACCGCTATCCAGCATGCATCTAGAGTATTAAGTTCATAAGAACAGAGTAATGCTTTAAGCAAGATGACATGATGTAGAGGTATAAACTCATGCAATATGGTATAAACCCCATCTTGTTATCCTCGATGGCAACAATACAATACGTGCCTAGCTGCCCCTGCTGTCACTGGGAAAGGACGCCGCAAGATTGAACCCAAAGCTAAGCACTTCTCCCATTGCAAGAAAGATCAATCTAGTAGGCCAAACCAAACTGATAATTCGAAGAGACTTGTAAAGATAACCAATCATACATAAAAGAATTCAGAGAAGATTCAAATATTGTTCATAGATAAACTTGATCATAAACCCACAGTTCATCGGTCCCGACAAACACACCACAAAACCAGATTACATCGAATAGATCTCCACAAGAATCGTGGAGAACTTTGTATTGATATCCAAAGAGAGACAAAAAGCCATCTAGCTAATAGCTATGGACCCGAAGGTCTGAGGTAAACTACTCACACATCATCAGAGAGGCTATGGTGTTGATGTAGAAGCCCTCCGTGATCAATGCCCCCTCCGGCAGGACGCCGAAAAAGGCCCCAAGATGGGATCTCATGGGTACAGAAGGTTGCGGCGATGGAATTAGGTTTTCGTGGATGCCTCTGATGGTTTGGGGGTACGTAGGTATATATAGGAGGAAGAAGTACGTCGGTGGAGCAACGTGGGCCCCACGAGGGTGGAGGGCGCGCCTGGGGGGTAGGCGCGCCCCCCTGCCTCGTGCTCTCGCATTGATTTTTTGACATGGACCCCAAGTCCTCTGGATCACGTTTGTTCCGAAAATCACATTCCCGAAGGTTTCATTCCGTTTAGACTCCGTTTGATATTCTTTTTCTGCGAAACACTGAAATAGGCAAAAAAGCAGCAATTTGGGCTGGGCCTCCGGTTAATAGGTTAGTCCCAAGAATAATATAAAAGTGTATAATAAAGCCCATTAAACATCTAAAACAGAATATAATATAGCATGGAACAATAAAAAATTATAGATACGTTGGAGACGTATCAAGCGCAAGCCATGGATATAGCACTATGGGTGGAGTAGAGTATAATGATGGGGGTTATGAGAGAAGACAAAAAGGTAGAAAGTCTCACATTGACGTGGCTAATCAATAGGCTATGGAGATGCCCATCAATTGATGTCAATGAGAGGAGTAGGGATTGCCATGCAATGGATGCACTAGAGCTATAAATATATGAAAGCTCAACAAAAGAAACTAAGTGGATGTGCATCCAACTTGCTTGCTCATGAAGACCTAGGGCACTTTGAGGAAGCCCATCATTGGAATATACAAGCCAAGTTATATAATGAAAAATTCCCACTATTATATGAAAGTGACAACATAGGAGACTCTCTATCATGAAGATCATGGTGCTACTTTGAAGCACAAGTGTGGAAAAAGGATAGTAACATTGTCCCTTCTCTCTTTTTCTCTCATTTTTTTGGGCCTTCTCTTTTTTTCTTTGGCCTCTTTTCTTTTCTTTTCTTTTTATTTAGTCCGGAATCTCATCCCGACTTGTGGGGGAATCATAGTCTCCATCATCCTTTCCTCACATGGGACAATGCTTTAATAATGATGATCATCACACTTTCATTACTTACAACTCAAGAATTAAAACTCAAAACTTAGAACAATATATGACTCTATGTGAATGCCTCCTGCGGTGTACCGGGATATGCAATGAATCAAGAGTGACATGTATAAAAAATTATGAAAGGTGGCTTTGCCACAAATACAATGTCAACTACATGATCATGCAAAGCAATATGACAATGATGAAGCGTGTCATAATAAACGGAACGGTAGAAAGTTGCATGGAAATATATCTCGGAATGGCTATGGAAATGCCATGATAGGTAGGTATGGTGGCTGTTTTGAGGAATATATAAGGAGGTTTATGTGTGATGGAGCGTATCATATCACGGGGTTTGGATGCACCGGCGAAGCTTGCACCAACTCTCAAGGTGAGAAAGGGCAATGCACGGTACCGTAGAGGCTAGAAAATTGTGGAAGGTTGAGAGTGCGTATAATCCATGGACTCGCATTAGTCATAAAGAACTCATATACTTATTGCAAAAGTTTATTAGCCCTCGAAGCAAACTACTAATACGCATGCCCCTAGAGGGATAGATTGGTAGGAAAACACCATCGCTCGTCCCCGACCGCCACTCATAAGGAAAGCAATAAAAGAACACCTATGTGTCAAAATTGTCAGATAACTTTTACCATACGTGCATGCCACGAGACTTCCCAACTTTAACACAAGTATTTCTCAATTTCACAATTACTCAACTAGCACACTCTAATATTACCACCTTTATATCTCAAAACACTTATCAAGTATCTAACTTCTCATGATATTAAATGAACTCAATACGGAAGATTAATTTCACAATTAAAGCAAATTACCATGCTGTTTAAGACTCTCAAAATAATATAAGTGAAGCATGAGAGATCAATAATTTCTATAAAATACAACCACCGCCGTGCTCTAAAAGATATAAGTGAAGCACTAGAGCAAAAACTATATAGCTCAAAAGATATAAGTGAAACACATAGAGTATTCTAACAAATTCCGAATCATGTGTGTCTCTCTCAAAAGGTGTGTACAGCGAGGATGATTGTGACAAACTAAAAAGCAAAGACTCAAATCATACAAGACGCTCCAAGCAAAACACATATCATGTGGTGAATAAAAATATAGCTCCAAGTAAAGTTACCGATAGACGAAGACGAATGAGGGGATGCCTTCCGGGGCATCCCCAAGCTTAAGCTTTTGGATATCCTTGAATTTTAACTTGGGGTGCCTTGGGCATCCCCAATCTTAGGCTCTTGCCACTCCTTATTCCATAATCCATCAAATCTTTACCCAAAACTTGAAAACTTCAAAACACAAAACTTAACAGAAAATCTCGTGAGCTCCGTTAGCGAAACAAAACCAAACACCACTTCAAGGTACTGTAATGAACTCATTCTTTATTTATATTGGTGTTAAACCTACTGTATTCCAACTTCTCTATGGTTTATAAACTCTTTTACTAGCCATAGATTCATTAAAATAAGCAAACAACACGCGAAAAACAGAATCTGTCAAAAACAGAACAGTCTGTAGTAATCTGTAACTAACGCAAACTTCTGCAACTCAAAAAATTATACCAAAATAGTAAGACCTAGATAATTTGTTTATTGATCTACTGCAATTGGAATCAGTATTTTGTCACGCTCTGGTGATTTTAAACAATTGTTTTCGTGAACAGAATGTTTCTGGAATTTTCAGCAAGATCAAATAACTATCATCCAAGAAGATCCTATAGGTTTAACTTGGCACAAACACTAATTAAAACATAAAACCACATGTAACCAGAGGATAGATCAAATATTTATTGCTAAACAGGAACAAAAAGCAAGGAACTAAAATAAAATTGGGTTCCCTCCCAACAAGCACTATCGTTTAACGCCCCTAGCTAGGTATAAAAGCGAAGATCGATCTAGGTATTGCCATCCTTGGCAGGCAATCCATAAGTGGCTCTCATAATAGATTCATATGGTAACTTAATTTTCTTTCTAGGAAAGTGTTCCATGCCTTTCCTTAAAGGAAATTGGAATCTAATATTCCCTTCCTTCATATCAATAATTGCACCAATCGTTCTAAGGAAAGGTCTACCAAGAATAATAGGACATGAAGGATTGCAATCTATATCAAGAACAATAAAATCTACGGGCACATAATTCCTATTTGCAACAATAAGAACATCATTAATTCTTCCCATAGGTTTCTTAATAGTGGAATCCGCAAGGTGTAAGTTTAAAGAACAATCATCAAATTCGCGGAAACCTAGCAAATCACACAAAGTTTTTGGAATCGTGGAAACACTAGCACCCAAATCACACAAAGCATAGCATTCATGATCTTTAATTTTAATTTTAATTGTAGGTTCCCATTAATCATAAAGTTTTCTAGGGATAGAAACTTCCAACTCAAGTTTTTCTTCATAAGATTGCATCAAAGCATCAACGATATGTTTAGTAAAAGCTTTATTTTGACTATAAGCATGAGGAGAATTTAGCACGGATTGCAACAAGGAAATACAATCTATCAAAGAGCAATTATCATAATTAAATTCCTTGAAATCCAAGATAGTGGGTTCATTCCTATCTAAAGTTTTGACCTCTTCAATCCCACTTTTACCAATTTTTGCATCAAGATCTAAAAACTCCGAATTATTGGGACGCCTTTTAACTAGAGTTGACTCATCTCCAGTCCCATCATTATCAAGATTCATATTGCAAAACAAAGATTTAATAGGAGACACATCAATAACTTTTAGATCTTCATCTTTATTCTCATAAAAACTTTCCGGCTTGGCTGCCATCTTATTAACTAAAGTGGCCTGCTTATCCGAAATTTCAGCAATTAATTTTTCAAAATGAGCAATTTGAGATTTCAAACCATAAAATTCCTTAGACATGTCATCAAGTTCTTTATTCATGTACTCCATAAAGCCTTTTTGTTCCTTGAGCTCATTTCTAAAGAAATTATTATGCTCAAATTGTAAAGTCATAAAGCTTCTGATATTGCTTTCAATCTCTTCCAACCTTTTAAGGTGAAGATCACCAAATCTAGGCAGGGCCATAAGGGCAACAAGAAGCAAGCGAAAAAGAGGCAAACAGAAAGGAGGGCGAATAAAACGGCAAGGGTGAAGTGGGGGAGAGGAAAACGAGAGGCAAATGGCAAATAATGTAATGCGAAGGATAAGAGTTTGTGATGGGTACTTGGTATGTTGACTTGTGCGTAGACTCCCCAGCAACGGCGCCACAAAACCCTTCTTGCTACCTCTTGAGCACTGCGTTGGTTTTCCCTCGAAGAGGAAAGGGTGATGCAGCAAAGTACTGTAACTAGTTCCCTCTGTTTTTGAGAACCAATGTATCAATCCAGTAGGAGGCCACGCTCAAGTCCCTTGCACCTACACAAACAAATAAGAACCTTGCAACCAACGCGATAAAGGGGTTGTCAATCCCTTCACAGCCACTTGCAAAAGTGAGATCTGATAGAGAAGATAAGATAATATTTTTGGTATTTTTATGATAAAGACAAAAAGTAAAGAAAGCAAAATAAATGGCGAAAATAATAGCTTGTTGATGGTAGATTAATATGATGGAAAATAGACCCGGGGGGCCATAGGTTTCACTAGTGGCTTCTCTCAAGATAGCATAGGTATTACGGTGGGTGAACGAATTACTGTCGAGCAATTGATAGAATTGAGCATAATTATGAGAATATCTAGGTATGATCATGTATATAGGCATCACGTCCGTGACAAGTAGACCGACTCCTGCCTGCATCTACTACTATTACTCCACACATCGACCGCTATCCAGCATGCATCTAGAGTATTAAGTTCATAAGAATGGAGTAATGCTTTAAGCAAGATGACATGATGTAGCGGGATAAACTCATGCAATATGATATAAACCCCATCTTTTTATCCTCGATGACAACAATACAATACGTGTCGTTTCCCCTACTGTCACAGGGATTTAGCATCGCAAGATTGAACCCAAAGCTAAGCACTTCTCCCATTGCAAGAAAGATCAATCTAGTAGGCCAAACCAAACTGATAATTCGAAGAGACTTGCAAAGATAACCAATCATATATAAAAGAATTCAGAGAAGATTCAAATATTGTTCATAGATAATCTGGATCATAAACCCACAATTCACCGGATCTCGACAAACACACCGCAAAAGAACATTACATCGAATAAATCTCCAAGAGAATCGAGGAGAACTTTGTATTGAGATCCAAAGAGAGAGAAGAAGCCATCTAGCTAATAACTATGGACACGAAGGTCTGAGGTAAACTACTCACACATCATCAGAGAAGCTACGGTGTTGATGTACAAGCCCTCCGTGATCAATGCCCCCTCCGGCAGGATGCCGGAAAAGGCCCCAAGATGGGATCTCACGGGTACAGAAGTTTGCGGCGGTGGAATTAGGTTTTCGTGGTGCTCCTCGATGGTTTGGGGGTACGTAGGTATATATAGGAGGAAGAAGTAGGTCGGTGGAGCCACGAGGGGCCCACGAGGGTGGAGGGCGCGCCTAGGGGGTAGGCGCGCCCCCTGCCTCGTGGCCTCCTCGGTGATTTCTTGACGTCCACTCCAAGTCCTCTGGATCACGTTTGTTCCAAAAGTAACTCTCCCGAAGGTTTCATTCCGTTTGGACTCCGTTTGATATCCTTTTTCTGCGAAACACTAAAATAGGCAAAAAACAGCAACTTGGGTTAGGCCTCCGGTTAATAGGTTTGTCCCAAAAATAATATAAAAGTGTATAAATAAGCCCATTAAACATCCAACAGAATATATAAAAGCATGGAACAATCAAAAATTATAGATACGTTGGAGACGTATCAACCCCTACCCTAGGGTGCCCTAGGTAGCTACTGTCGTGGTACTAAGACTGACAGTAGAATAGGAGGGTAAGTATGGAGAGGCAAGATCCTAGCTATGGCGAAGTTGTACACACGAGTTTTACGAGTTCAGGCCCTTCTCGGAAGAAGTAACAGCCCTATGTCTCGGAGCCCGGAGGCGGTCGACTGGATTATGTATGTGTGTGTTTACAGGGGTGCGAACCCGTGTGCATGTGGAGGGGGTGGCTTATATAGAGTGCGCCAGGACCCCAGCCAGCCCACGTTACAAGGGATTTAAGATACATCAAGAGGGGGCGTTACTGGTAACGCTAGTAATAAAGAGACATAATGACCATTAAAGCTGTGATGTAATGTCCGACCGTTGCAATGCAAAGCTGCTTTAGATCTTTTGGCGGTCGAGTGGCAGTCTCCATGGTCGAGTGACTTCGAGTCTTCCGAGTGGAATGCCTCATGGTCGAGTGGATGACGACTTCTCTTTGATTGCTTCTGGTTTTAGGGTGAAGTCCTAGGGGAGGGTGTCTAGGTCAGGCCTATGACCCTACCCTAGGTACATGGCTTCATCATTAACCCCCGAATGGTTCAGGGTTCGAGTGGAGAAGGAGTTGATAATCTTTCCGACTCAACTTCTGCGCTTCGGGAATGCCTTGTCCTGGGATTAAATGAACAATCATGATGACTTCAACTTCTTGTTCAGTCACCTTGATCCATTCTTGGTTTTGTCGAGTGAACTTTCGTTGTTAACCTTCGAGTGTTGATATGGAGAAAATCTCCCGTCTGACAGGTTGCTCTGCTGTCCGCGGATCTCGCGGGATTCGAATTTTTGGGAAGCGCGCGGGGCGGAGGAGGTCGCAGCAATCGGGCTGGATAAGGCAGGGCCACCTCGATTTCCGTGCCTCCTTTTTCGCCACGTATCGCTCGCGCGACTGTTGCGGGATTTGATAAGATCGCCCGGGTCCACAAGTCAGTCACTCGGAAGCGACCTCATATAAGGCGTCGGTCCGGGGTTTTTGAACAGTGCGCACCCATTCTTCCTCTTCCTTCTCTGTTCTCTCCACCGCATCTGCTCCTGCCCCGGCGGCGCTGCTCCGTTCGAGCTCTGTCCGCCGCGATGGGGAAGGAGAAGACGGTGGCATTGGAGCGCGCGAAGAAGGCGACGGGGAAGGCGAAGGGGAAGAAGTCCAGCCGGGGCGGATCTTCCTCGAGGTCTGGTCTACCGCGCGGCTGGATCCAGGGAGATAGGATCCGGTCGACGATTCGCCAGGACGACATCGACGATCTGGCCGAGGAGGGATTGATTCCCCATAGATCTACGCGGCTCCCGGCGGACGAGACTGGGCCCCGACCGTAGGAGGGTGAGTGTGTGCTCCTCGCCACCCACGTCGACCGCGGGTTTTCTTTGCCTCCCCACCCTTTTTTCCGAGCTTTCTTGAACTTCTTTGGGGCACAACTTCACCACTTTCCCCCAACACCATCGTGTATCTTGCTGCTTTCGTGTCTCTGTGCGAAAATTTCTTGGGTTGTCGACCACACTGGGGCCTCTTCAAGCACATTTTCACGTGTCGCTCCCAGTCGGTCAAAAAGGCCAATCCGAGTGACGAGAAGACAAAAGTGATCTAGATGTGTGGGGATCTTGGAATTCAAATGAGGGGTAAGAGCTCTTTCCCAGCCATAATCCTTCCCGAGTCAGTCCGAGGGTGGCAGTCGACCTGGTTTTACTGCAAAGACCAGCCGACTCTAGGACAGTGGACCGGACTTCCTCCCTTTTCTATGGCTCGTGTGGAGAAGCCCTCCGCTTTGAAAGTGACCCCGGGGGAGAAAGCGGAGGTGAAGGTGCTGGTTGAGCGAGTGGTCTACCTCATTCGCGAGGGCGTGACCGGTATGGATCTGCTGGAAGTCTTCCTCAAACGACGCATTCAGCCACTTCAGGCCCGTGACCATCCGATGTGGATGTATTCGGGCATCGAAGATTCCACTCGGGTGCATCCAGAAGACGTCGACGAGGATACGGTGGAGAAGTGGTTGAGGGGTATCACTGGCAACAAAGATAACCCCAGGGGGGCCAGGAGAATCCCTCCACTCGATCAATTCTATGAACCAGACAAGGTCCAACTCTGAATTACCGAGCGTTATCTTGATTTATCATGCAACTGTTTATGGTCCACCGACTGACTTTGTCTTGCTTGTTTTCTTCTAGGCCCTTACTGAGATGTATTCGATGCCCAACGGAGAGCAGGAGCAGGACCCGGAAGGGGAGGCAAGCGGAGGTGAAAGCGGCGAGTGGCATTCCGACGGTGAAGGGGACGAAGAGAGCGACGAACCGAGTGATGAAGAAGAGGTCGACTCACCTTCCCGCAGGGAAAGGCGATCCAAGCTCACCCACGATCCCGCAAGCGCCCACGATAAGGCAACCGCTCCGACTAGGCAGTCGTCAAAGCATCCTCGGACGTCTTCTCCGGCGCCGACTAAAAAGGCGCCGAAACAATCCAAGGTAGTACCGCAGAAGACCCGAAAGGCGCTGCCCAGAATCAAAATCGACATTCCTGTCGCCTCTGCGTAAGTGTCTTGTCTTCAATTTTACCCGGAATTCTGTGATGTCTATTTTTCCTTGGTTTGACCGATCAAATCTTGAAACTAGCAGTGCCGCTACCTCTGGGACCTCTGCTTACAAAAACGAGGATGAGGACATGGAAGATGCGGTCACCTCCAACCCAGGTATAATCTTTGCGATCTTGTCTTTGCTTTGTCGATTGAACTGCGATATAACCAATCGAAGATGATCTTTTGGCGATCGATCTTTTTACAGCTCCTCTCAACGTCATTGACCTCCCCGACGACGACGAGGACGAGCCACAGAGGCCCTTGGTGAGAAGAAACAGGAAAACGTCCGCTGGCAAGACGCCTCAGTCGACGCCGGTGACGGAACCGGTAATTCAGGATGCCAACGATGCCAATCGGACTTCCGTCTCCTTCGCCATACCGTTGTCGAGTGCTCATCCTTCAGCGTCAGCCGCACAGACTCCCGCCGATCCACCGTCGCTTTTTGCTGCACATCACGTCCCAGAGGACCAGGTGGGTGCTGCAAAAGAGGCTATACGCCAGGCGGGCATTATGATGGAGAAGATGAAGATGGTGTGGGAAGCCAGCCAAGCTGCTTATGATGCCAGCTCTGCTCTCCAGAGCAATGTCCAGGTTAGCAGATTGTCGACTGACTCTTTTGGCTTGTTCTATTAGAGTATGGTTCCTAAAAACTTTCTTTCAAAGAATCTTTTCATCTGTCTGCGAATCGCATCTGTACACCCACTGGGTGTTTTGATTTGCCACTGAGAAAACTCGCACTATGAGCTGATTATGTTGTTGTTGATTGAATCTTTGAACCAGTGGGGGCACGCCGAGTGCACCCACTGGGTGTAGTCCCCGAGACCATAGTTGACTGCGGGCAGTCGACTGTGGTCTGAGAATCGGAATTTTCCACTCGGTCTGGACGGACCACGTCGAGTGGAAACTGGATCAGTGGGGGCATGCTAAGTGCACCCACTGGGTGTAGTCCCCGAGACCGAGGTCGACTGCGGGCAGTCGACTATGGTCTTAGATCTATTTCTCTCCTTTTTTACACTCAACTTGGACAGACCTTGTCGAGTGGAAACTGGACCAGTGGGGGCGCGCCAAGTGCACCCACTGGGTGTAGTCCCCGAGACTACTGTTAGATGTTTGATTCGGCAGTAGTCTTAGAATTTATTGACTTTACCATTTTATCTCTCCAAAATAATCAATCTTTTCATCTGTTGACTGACTTGTTCTTTGGTTGCAGAAATCTTGTGATCTTGGAGCTCGTTTTGCTGACCTGGAGAAGCAGCAGATTCAACTCAACCTCGATCTAGAGCTGGCCAAGACAGATCTGCAGAAAGCCAAGGATGACGCCGCTGGTAAGAAAGACTTGTCGACTGATTTATCTCTGAACCGGATTTCATTCTGCCTTTTCTGAATCAAGCATTGTTTCTTTCAAAGAAACTGAACCAAGCTCTGGCGAAAAAGGATCAAGATCTGGCGGCCACGCAGAAAACAGCTGATGAGAAAACCGCACTCGCTGAACAGAAGTTGGCTTCAGTCGGCAAACTGGAGGAAGAAAACGCCAAGCTAAAAGTTGCTCTTGATGAAGCCAATAAGGAAGCAACTCGCCTAAAGAAGGATAAGGACAATCTGAATGAGAAGATGGAAGGCATTGCTCGTAGGAGGAACGATCTGGAGAATTATCTGGGAAGCCTTGCTAAGAAGCTGTTCGTCATGCTTGAAGGTATTTTCTTTGACCCGACTGATTTATTCCTGTCGACTCGACATATAACCAATGACTCATCCTTGAAATGTGCTAGCAGAATTTTTCCGGAACTTCGAGGAAGAGACCGGGCGAATTGAAACAAGCTTGGATTCCGTCAACTCTCCAGTGAAGGATGAAGCTGCCATGAACGTACTCCGACTGGAATCTTGCATCAATGGTGTTGTTGATTATCTTGCTCGACTGAAGGTCGCAATGTCGCGGGTCGACACAGCACTCTGGCCAGGGGCAACACTCCAGAATGACCTCGAGACTCTCATGACTCAACTTAATGAAATTGCCGGTCGAGTGCAAGAATGGATAAAGTCTTCTGCCCGGTGCGGCGTTGATGTGGCCCTGTCTTTGGTTCATGTCCACTGCAAGGAAGCGCGAGAAGAGAAGCTAGCAGCGATCAAGGTTGCCAACACCAAGAAGCATGACATCCAATCCTTCATGGAGACCTTCATTGTGGCCGCCACTCGGATTGCCGACGGAATTGACCCGGACGAATTCGTCGAGCCTGCCAGCCCTCCTCGTGCGGAGTGAACAAACTTTCATGCTCCACCTTAAATTTTCCTCGGGATGTGTCACGACCGGATTTTTGGGATATAAATTCCCAGAAAAACGGCCTGTGTGCTCACCAGCCCCAGGATTACTGTTAGCTGATGAGGTACCAACTTGATACAAGAATTCCAAGCAAGGAACAAAAATATGTAGTACAAGACCATTTAGGCCTGGGAGTACAACACTTGGTTTCTAATGGTTGAGGGCGGAAGCGGTTGGAAACGTCTGCGTCTATAGGGCTCCATTTCCCACAAGAACAGCTGACCAGGATAACTCCTATCTTCGCGAGGCTGCAAATGTCAACACGTAGGCTCCGAGGTTGTCACCGCGATGCATACCTCCACGCAAGGCAATCTGGCCAAGACAATAGCCAGGGACAAGCCAGTGAGTACGTTTGAATGTACTCGCAAACATTAAGAACATGGGTATAATATATCCAACATACTCCAGATTTAATAGACGATCATACATCCGTCACGAAAATATACGAGAAACCATGATGCACACATATGGATAAAAATATACCAAAATAAAATACTGGGTGCCAAACGAGTGTCTGAATGACTCCTCGAGCGGAAAATGCAGAATAGTAATGCTGGTGCCAAACGAGTGTCTGAATGACTCCTCGAGCGGAAAATGCAGAATAGTAAACGAGTGTCTGAATGACTCCTCGAGCGGACAATGCAGAAATAATAATACTGGTGCCAAACGAGTGTCTGAATGACTCCTCGAGCGGAAAATGCAGAAATAATAATACTGGTGCCAAACAAGTGTCTGAATGACTCCTCGAGCGGAAAATGCAGAAATAATAATGCCGCAGTCAGGCGTCGGGGCGACACCACCTAAAGGGCTTATAAGAGAATAATCACAGTGAATATCCAGGAGGTAGAACCGTCCCAGGGATACTCAATAATATACATAAAATAAATGGTTAGTCCATAATAATAAAGATCATAATCCAAAGGTGCCATAATCATAAACAATATTTAGTACAGTCGTTTCTCCATCCGAAAACCGATAATTCAGTCAAGTCGTATCTCCATCCGAATACCGTTACTGAGCTCTAGTTAAACCATTCTCCATCCGAATACCGTTACAGAGTTCTAGTTAAATCGTTCTCCATCCGAATACCGTTATCAAGATTTAACCCAGACTGTGGTCCTATACTCAAGAACATGACTATCCAACAGGGTGTATCCTCTGCAGAGGGAGTACCATTTTCCACGAGTAACGGGATTACTCAGTCCCTCGGGACTAATTCCGTCTACGGTCTTTTGATTGAAAACACGCCTGACCTGCACACACCAGCTTAACTCACCAGTGCCTGGAATCACCCACGACACCTGCCAAGCAAAACTCTAAGCGGGGAGGCTACAACCTCGACGTAGCATGGGATCACAAAATTTATACCGCACGCAAACTGGGGAAGCTATCCCCTTCGGCTACAACCGAAAACACCCATGCCCCCGGACCGAATGACAGGCTTTAATCCGTGGCCACGGGACCTTCATCACGGCCTCTCTGTACGGTGTGTGCTTTGGAAAGGGGTTGACAACCTACTGAACCATACCCTGTCCCCTGTAGGGACAAGTGGTGGTACCGACAAAAGGAAGCTACTGAACAAGACTCGGTCTACAACCGACTCAGGTGATCCAAGTATCCACCAACAATATTACCACTAGTGAAATAAATCACCACTCCTCGAGCCTCACCATGCTATGCCGGGCATACTTGTCACAACGAGGGATTAGGGACAAGCTCGTGTCTACCCAAGACCACGACTTTCCCGCTTCCTACCGGTGTGCAAGAGAAGCTCACGAGGGCGATCCAAATCCTCAGGGTATCCATTGCTGGCCACAAACAACTCCAAAGTGCACTCATGCACGAGACTACATCGATACATAAACTGTCACTTATACTCCAAGACAAAAGGTGCTGTGATCGTATCCAAACACCACAACAAATATTATGCTAGAGTTCAGAAATGCTTGCCTTCAAGAGTATGCAAAGGATGCACTTATTGGAAGCTTTCCTTTTCCTCCAAAAATCCTATTTTGCAAAATACACAAATACAAATATTACAAACACAGTACCAAAACCTGTCTCAAATATTTTTGAAATAAATCTTAAAATAAACTAGATGAAATTTGAGAGAGGTAGGAAAAAGAATCAACTCATTTGGAGTTTTATTTTAAAAGTTATAGCCAGTCAAAGTTTGGTCAACTCTGTTTTTAAATAAAACCAGAAAAAAAGGAAAACGTTTCAGCAGAAATACGCTTTCGCAGCAGAGGAAACGCACTCGGGGGTTTTGCGCCTCCACTTAAACAGAGAGAGGGCGCTGCGTGGGTCACTGACAGTGGGTCCAGAGGGCCCACTGGTCAGGTTCGACCGTTCCTTCCCTCCTTCTCTTCTCTTCTGCCCGACGGGAGCGGGGCTCCGGCGATCGCCGGCGACGGACGGCGGCTCCTCGAGGGCATCTGCGGGCGGGAATGGAACGGCAAGACCGAGGCGGTCCTCGGGGTGGTTGATGGGTCGGCGGAGGTGGAAGGAGTCGCCGGCGGCGAGCTCCGCGGCGGAGGAAAGCTGCGGTGGTGAAGTGCTTTTTGTGCTCCGGTGGTCTCTGATCGAAGATGAGTAGCTGGGCAGCTCCGCAAGGACCAGAGGGAGCGACTGGTGGTGCTGGTTGGGCGAGAGGGTGGCCGGTTGCGACGAATCGCACTGGAGCTTGGCGGCGGCCGGGCTGGCCGGAGTTGAGGGAGACGGCCACTACTGTTCGATTCACTACGCGGGAAGCTCTACGAGGAGTGTCTGAAGTCGCGTGAGTGCTCGGAGGGGCTCGGGGACCCTTTATATAGCGTGACGAGGCTGGCTCCGCGGTGGCAGCAGATAAGATCGCCGGCGACCGCTTTCCTGTAGTTGCAGGGCATCGTGGCGGCGACGAACGCGTTCCGACGAGCGGGAGGATAAGCACGGCCTGTGCTCCGGGGCAGCTGTCGTGCGCTGGTGGCTTGGGCGGCGCCGAACATGGCAGAGGCCACTGCCGACGCCGGCGTGCCGCCAGGGCGCGGCCAGCGGCGCAGCAGGGCGCCAGAGAGATCGTGGAGCAGGGGGGCGACTAGTGCGTGGCTCAGCGATGCAGAGGGGGCCAGGGTCGGGTCGCGTCGCGTGCGGCAGTGCGGCGTGTCGGCGTAGTGCGCGCGCGTGCAAAACATGCGCTCTGGGCGCGCCCAGAGCACGCACAGCACCTGTTCGACGCAATGCCAGCGCGCTCTAGAGATCGAGGGTGGAGCTGGCACTGCACAGGACGGAGGTAGGGGTAGCAAGGCACTCAGTGGACAAGGTGGGTAGGTCCGGGGTTCAAGTCCATAGTGCAAACCAGAGAGCTTGCCAAAAGTGGCTGTGCACACCTGGTGTTCGACAGAATGCCAGATGCACATAGGCAACTCTTGGAGTGGCCAAAAACTCCAGATCAGTGCCTCCTTAGACACAGGAGATAGTGGTAGGGTCAGTTTGGCAAAAACAGAAAGTTGAAAGTGCAAGCTTTGCAAAACTCCAGTTCTGGACAGAAAACAGAAGGGTTTAGGGCATGCACTTCAAAACCTCCAATGAGCCCAATCTCTTGGACTTAAGAGTTTGGTAGGGAGGGCTACAAGTAGGAGAAAGCTCAGGGTCACTAGAGCAAGGAAAAATATGGTTGCAGTACAAATCACCAATTTGGACTAGAAAGCAAAAGAGGTTGATCCACTCAAATTTTCCAAAGAACATCATTGGGTTTTTGCTTGAAGATGAGTTGTATGCATCCACTCTCATCTCCAAATACTTGGAAGAATTTTTGAAGAAATATTTAAATGGGTTGCAGTGCAAAAGTGCCTACTGGACCAGATTGGAAAAATTGGTGAAGAGCTCAAAATCTCCAATGGCCAGAAGGTATCTTTGCATAAAAGTGATGTGGAAACATCACATGACATCCCCAAATTTTGGTGGAATTTTTAAAAGCATTTGTCAAGTGGTTGTAGTGCAAATAGGCCCCAAATGCAAAAGGAATCATTTTAAAGAGATAAAGCTTTTTGAATAAATAAATCTTGCAACATTTGAATCCACTGATAAATAATGGTTTTATAAAAGAGAGTAAACAAATCCAACAATACCTTTGAAGGTTTCTCCCACTAGAGGCAAAAATCCAAAATCACAACAGGTAAAACTTGACAATTTGGAAAAGTTTTATTTCCTGGCAACATTTTAATAAATAAAATGAGGCCAAAATTTTGGGGTGTCACAGGATGTTGAGTGATTTTTGTAACCGTTAAACTCCTTCGGGCTTGATGCCCGAGTACTTTAATCCGCGGTCCGAACCTTAGGATTCATCTGGATTTGGTTTATCTCCAAATATGCTTGTGCTTGCCTTCGAGTGGAATTTATTCTTTACTCGGAACATTTTTGTACTTGAGATGCAGCTCTAAGGAGGAGGTTCCAGTCGACCTGCACCTCGTCGTCCTTGCGGATCGGGATGGAGCGCACATTGTACTTGTGGCGCATCTCCGTAGGAGAAGGTTGTAGTCGACCTTCACCTCGTCATCCTTGCGGATCGGGATGGAGCACACATTGTACTTGTGGTGCAGCTCCGAAGGAGAAGGTTGCAGTCGACCTGCACCTCGTCGTCCTTGCGGATAGGGATGGAGCGCACGCACTTGTGGCGCAGCTCCGAAGGAGAAGGTTGCAGTCGACCTGCACCTCGTCGTCCTTGCGGATAGGGATGGAGCACATGTTGTACTTGTGGCCCAGCTCCAAAGGAGAAGGTTGCAGTCGACCTCCACCTCGTCGTCCTTGCGGATAGAGATGGAGCGCAGCTTGTACTTGTGGCACAGCTCCGAAGGAGAAGGTTGTAGTCGACCTGCACCTCGTCGTCCTTGTGGATAGGGATGGAGCGCACGTTGTACTTGTGGCGCAGCTCCGAAGGAGAAGGTTGCAGTCGACCTGCACCTCGTCGTCCTTGCGGATAGGGATGGAGCGCACGATGTACTTGTGGTGCAGCTCCGAAGGAGAAAGTTGCAGTCGACCTGCACCTCGTCGTCCTTGCGGATAGGGATGGAGCGCATGTTGTACTTGTAGCGCAGCTCCGAAGGAGAAGGTTGCAGTCGACCTGCACCTCGTCATCCTTGCGGATAGGGATGGAGCACAATTTGTACTTGTGGCGCAGCTCCAAAGGAGAAGGTTGTAGTCGACCCGCACCTCATCGTCCTTGTGGGTAGGGCGTGTTTCAAACTTAGGCGAGTACTGGACTGCAGCTAAGCCCCCGAGTGGGAGGGTTGCTCACCACTCGGTAGGACTTTTCAAACTTAGGCGAGTACTGGACTGCAGCTAAGCCCCCGAGTGGGAGGGTTGCTCACCACTCGGTAGGATTTTTCAAACTTAGGCGAGTACTGGACTACAGCTAAGCCCCCGAGTGAGAGGGTTGCTCACCACTCGGTAGGATTTTTCAAACTTAGGCGAGTACTGGACTGCAGCTAAGCCCCCGAGGGGGAGGGTTTCTCACCACACGGTAGGATTTTTCAAACTTAGGCGAGTACTGGACTGCAGCTAAGCCCCCAAGTGAGAGGGTTGCTCACCACTCGGTAGGATTTTTTTAAACTTAGGCGAGTACTGGACTGCAGCTAAGCCCCCGAGTGAGAGGCTTGCTCACCACTCGGTAGGATTTTTTTCACTTAGGCAAAACGGATTCGCAGCTAAGCGCCCGAGTGAGAGGCTTGCTCACCACTTGGTAGGATTTTTTAAACTTAGGCGAAACGGATTCGCGGCTAAGCCACCCACTGGGGGATTTCAGACACAAATATAAGCAACTGCAATCATTTTAGAAGACTGTAAAGCTCTTGTCTTTGATAAACAGACTACAAAGGTATTTCTTATTACATCTCGACGGAATGAGTACTTAAGTATAAAATGGGCGGAGCAGCTCTGCATTCCAAGAGCGCGGTGTAACGCCCCGAGACCGACGCTCCAGACGCCTTCCATATATTTCGTGATCGCCGTGTGTTTCTTTTGCTTTCTCTAATTATTTTGCATTGCATCATGTCATCATGCCATCATGTCATTTAATTTTTAAAACTCAACTAAATAAATTGCATAGATTTTTGATCTATTTAAATCGAGGGAATTCATATGATGACTTCTCTTTATAACATATCCTCCCAATATTAGGGAGCTATAATAAATATTCCATTCTTTTGTAATTAACCACAACACACTTGCATAATAAACGCCATGCCTTTTCCAGTTCAAGTTTTTTCCCCAAACTTTGCCAATAATTCTCATCTCTGTTATCGAGGATCCTCTAAGATTCACAACATTTTTTGGACACTCCTAGAACCTCGTCCTAGTTCAAACCATTTGAATTAAATTCAAATGAGTTTGAATTCAACTTCACACGTGTGCCCACTTCTATTTTTTCGGGATCAAGCACATTTTTATGAGTCCGGGAAAATAGCCCCTTGCACAAATCCTTTCCCTAACCCCTCCTTTCTTTTCTTCTCTCTAATTTCTTTTCTATTAAAAGAAATATGAGGGAGAGAGAGAGCGCAGCCTTGCAGCCCAGCCGGCCTCCTGGGCCTAACCAACCAGCGCCGGCCCACCTAACCCTCCTAACCCTAGCCGCTCGACCCCTCAACCCCTCTCGTTCCCCTCCGCCACCACCCACACACGCATGCATCGAGCCAGGGAGAGCCCTGCTCGATCCCCCCCTCTCGATCTCACCCTCTCCCTCCCGCAGCGCCCCTCTCCCTCGATCCCCTCCTTCTTCCTTGCTTCGCCAGGGAGAGGAGCGAGACCTGCGCCCACATCCGTCGTCCTCCACGCCGTCTTCGTCGAGCGCCAGTAGCTCAACCCCGAGCCTCTCCACGCGCGCCAACCTCCTGCTCGCGCATGCACCTCTCCGTCGTCAGCCACCTCAAGCTCGCCACCGTGCCAGGACCTCCTCGCCCGCCTCCTCGTCTACACGGCGCCACCGCCTCGTCAGCTCCCTCGCCAGGGGAGGAGCCCCTCGATCCGTTCCCTTCGGCCCCGACTCCGGCGAGCGCCGCCCCGTCGACTCTCCTCCACGCGACGCCTCCCCTCTGCTTCCTCGCCCACCGCTGTTCCCGTCGCTCCACCGCGACTTGGGCAAGCCATCGACCTCACCGCCTTCCTGCACGCGCGGGCCTGCTGTTGGTCTCGTGCCAGGGCCCCTCCACCTCACGGCCATGGTGTCCGTCGTGGCTGTACAGTGCCAGCACGTTGCTGCTGCTTCGCCGCCCGCCTCCCTTCGTTGACCACCAAGAACCGAGGCCCTTTTGTGTTGCTTCGCTTTGGATGCGCCAAGATCCTCTCTGACAAGTGTACGACTACATGGTGACACGTCAAATACCTCTACCGCCGTCTCCGGAATCGCCAAGGACTCCAAGTACCACGACGTCTTTGGGAGATCCGCACACTTCTCTTTTGCATCGGTATCTCAATCGAGTTACCGGTACCGATATGTTGCCGTGGCACCCTTTCGTTCCGCCATGGTGACCAAATGCTCTATATCATCCTTCATGTCAACATTTTCATAAATTGCGTAAACCTTGCATATGTCATCCACATCATGATAACATTTAAAATGTTTAAAATTGTGTTTGCATTAAATTGCTATATGCACATGAGGATTTTCCGGAATTGTTGTTTGTTATTTCCGGCCTCATTTAAACTTGCCTAAATAGATAGTTTATTTATGCTTCACCCCTTGCCATGTTTAACAACATTTAATATTTTTGAGTACATAAACGAGAAAGAACTAAATATGTGATGTGGTGTTTCGTCAATATGCAACTCGTTGCATATTGAGCTCCACTTAATTTGTAGTATTGTTTATGCACTTTTCCATGCCATGCCTCATTAAATCGGACATGCATCATACTTGTTTGTGCATCATGCCATGTGTATGTGGTGGTTGTTTACTATGCTGTTTGTTTCTTTCCGGGTTGCTTCTCTCGTTAGCTTCGGTTTTGTTCCGGAGTTGTGAGGATTCGTTCGACTATATCCGTTTGTTCTTCTTCATGGACTCGTTCTTCTTCCTAGCGGGATTTTAGGCAAGATGACCATACCCTCGAAATCACTTATATCTTTGCTTGCTAGTTGTTCGCTCTATTGCTTTGCTGCGCTACCTACCACTTGCTATATCATGCCTCCCATATTGCCATGTCAAGCCTCTAACCCACCTTTCCCAGCAAACCGTTGTTTGGCTATGTTACTGCTTTTGCTCAGCCCTTGTTATAGCGTTGCTAGTTGCAGGTGAAGTTGAAGTTTGTTCCATGTTGGAACATGGATATGTTGGGATATCACAATATCTCTTATTTAATTAATGCATCTATATACTTGGTAAAGGGTGAAAGGCTCGGCATTATGCCTGGTGTTTTGTTCCACTCTTGCCGCCCTAGTTTCCGTCATACCGGTGTTATGTTCCTTCATTTTGCGTTCCTTACGCGGTTGGGTGATTTATGGGACCCCCTTGACAGTTCGCCTTGAATAAAACTCCTCCAGCAAGGCCCAACCTTGGTTTTAACATTTGCCACCTAAGCCTTTTTCCCTTGGGTTCTGCAGACTCAAGGGTCATCTTTATTTTAACCCCCCCGGGCCAGTGCTCCTCCGAGTGTTGGTCCAAACTAGAGCCCTTTGCAGCGCCACCTCGGGGAAACTTGAGGCCCGGTTTTAGTTGTACGGACTGCTCATCCGGTGTGCCCTGAGAACGAGATATGTGCAGCTCCTATTGGGATTTGTCGGCACATTCGGGTGGTCTTGCTGGACTTGTTTTACCATTGTTGAAATGTCTTGTAACCGGGATTCCGAGACTGATCGGGTCTTCCCAGGAGAAGGAATATCCTTCGTTGACCGTGAGAGCTTATAATGGGCTAAGTTGGGACACCCCTGCAGGGTATTATCTTTCAAAAGCCGTGCCCGCGGTTATGTGGCAGATGGGAATTTGTTAATGCCCGGTTGTAGAGAACTTGACACTTGACTTAACTAAAACGCATCAACCGCGTGTGTAGCTGTGATGGTCTCTTTTCGGCAGAGTCCGGGAAGTGAACACGGTTTGGGTTATGTATGAACGTAAGTAGTTTCAGGATCACTTCTTGATCATTGCTAGCTTCACGACCGTTCCGTTGCTTCTATTCTCGCTCTTATTTGCGTATGTTAGCCACCATATATGCTTAGTCGCTACTGCAACCTCACCACCTTACCCCTTTCCTACCCATAAGCTTAAATAGTCTTGATCTCGTGGGTGTGAGATTGCTGAGTCCTCGTGACTCACCAGATACTTCCAAAACAGTTGCAGGTGCCGATGATACCAGTGCAGGTGATGCAACTGAGCTCAAGTGGGAGTTCGATGAGGACCTTGGTCGTTACTATGTTTCGTTTCCTGTTGATCAGTAGTGGACCCCAGTTGGGACGATCGGGGATCTAGCATTTGGGGTTATCTTCTTTTCATTTGACTTTGACCGTAGTCGGTCTATGTGTGTACTCTGATTGATGTATGATTTATTTAAGAATTGTGTGAAGTGGCGATTCTAAGCCAACTCTCTTTATCCCATTTCTTGTTCATTACATGGGATTGTGTGAAGATGACCCTTCTTGCGAAAAAAACCTACAATGCGGTTATGCCTCTAAGTCGTGCCTCGACACGTGGGAGATATAGCCGCATCGTGGGCGTTACACGCGGCTCGTCTTTCTTGTGCTCGACGTTGTAGAGGTGGTACGCTTCGTTGTGGAGCACTCTGGTGACAATGAAGGGACCTTCCCAGGCAGGAGCGAGCTTGTGTGGTTTCTGCTGATCTACTCAAAGAACCAGGTCTCCCTCTTGAAATGCTCGACCTCTCATGTTTCTGGCGTGGAATCGATGCAAGTCTTGCTGATAAATGGTCGACCGGATTAAGGCCATCTCTCTTTCCTCTTCTAGGAGATCAACTACATCTTGCCGGGCCTGTTCTGCTTCATCTTCAGAGAAAAGCTCGACTCGGGGTGCATTGTGAAGCAAGTCACTCGGTAGAACAGCTTCAGCTCCATAGACCAAGAAGAATGGAGTTCGGCTAGTCGACCGATTGGGAGTTGTCCTCAATCCCCAAAGAACTGATAGAAGTTCATCGACCCAGGCGCCTGCTGCATGCTTGAGATCACGCATCAATCAGGGTTTCAGTCCTTTGAGAATCAAGCCATTTGCTCTTTCTGCTTGTCCATTTGACTAGGGGTGGGCGACTGAAGCATAGTCGACTCGAGTGCCTTGGGAAGCACAGAAGGCTCTGAACTCATCAGAATCGAAGTTTGACCCGTTGTCAGTGATGATGCTGTGCAGAACCTCATATCTGAATGTTAACTCTCTGATGAAGCTGACGGCAGTACTGGCTTCAAGATTCTTGATAGGCTTGGCATCAATCCATTTGGTAAACTTGTCGACTGCTACAAGCACATGAGTGAAGCCGCTCCTACCAGTCCTCAGGGGTCCAACCATATCTAACCCCCAAACAACAAAGGGCTAGATGAGTGGAATGGTCTTCAGGGCTGATGCAGGCTTGTGGGACATGTTGGAGTAGAACTGGCAGCCTTCACATTTGTCGACTATATCTTTCGCCATTTCATTTGCTCGTGGCCAATAAAATCCAGCTCGCTATGCTTTGGCCACAATGGTCCGAGAGGACGCGTGGTGACCACAGGTCCCCGAGTGGATGTCATTGAGGATCACTCGACCTTCTTCTGGTGTTATGCATTTCTAGCTGACTCCAGTTACACTTTCTCTGAACAGCTGTCCTTTTATCACAGTAAAGGCTTTGGATCGACGGACGATCTGTCGAGCCTCCTCTTCATCCTCTGGGAGTTCTCTCCTAAGGATATACGCAATGTATGGCACTGTCCAGTCGGGAGTGATGACCAAAACCTCCATGATCAAGTCGACCACGGCTGGGACTTCGACTTCAGTCGAATCTGTGGCACTCTTAGGCTGCGGGGGCTCTTCAGTGAAAGGATCTTCTTGAACTAAAGGTGTATGAATGTGTTCCAAAAACACATTGCTGGGAATGGCTTCCCTCTTGGAACCTATCTTTGCCAAATCATCAGCTGCTTGATTTTTCAGTCGGGGTACATGATGGAGTTCTAACCCCTCAAACTTCTTTTCCAACTTCCTCACTGCATTACAATAACCAGTCATAGCTGGGCTTCTAACGTCCCACTCTTTCATCACTTGATTGACTACCAAATCTGAGTCGTCGTAGACCATGAGGCGACGGACGCCGAGTGAAATGGCCATACGTAACCCATATAAGAGTGCTTCATATTCAGCTTCGTTATTGGAGGAATCAAAGTGAATCTGGAGAACATATCTGAGCTTGTCTCCTCGAGGGGATATCAGTATCACCCCATCACCGGAACCATTCAGCATTTTGGAGCCATCAAAGAACATGGTCCAGTGCTCCGAGTGGACTTGAGTCAGCAGTTGCTGTTCGATCCACTCGGCTAGGAAATCTGCTATTGCTTGGGACTTGATAGCTTTCTTTGCCACAAACTTGATATCCAAGGGAAGGAGTTCGATCGCCCACTTTGCCACTCGACCAGTTGCATCTCTGTTGTTCAAAATCTCTGATAATTGAGTGTCGCTGACGACTGTAATGGAGTGATCAGAGAAATAGTGTGCAACCTTCTTCGTGGTCATGTAAATCCCATAAACAAGCTTCTGATAATGTGGATATCTTTGCTTTGATGGAGTCAGAACTTCAGAAACATATTATACTGGGCGCTGAATTTTATAGGCTTTTCCTTCTTCTTCCCGCTCGACCGTGAGTACTGTACTGACAAGTTGTCCAGTGGCTGCAATGTAAAGCAGTAAAGGCTCTTTGCTGATTGGGGCAGCGAGCACCGGCTGGGTGGAAAGCAGGGCTTTGAGCTCTACAAACGCTGCATCAGCTTCAGGAGTTCACTCGAACTTATCAGATTTTTTTCATCAGTCGGTAAAGAGGCAATGCCTTTTCATCGAGGCGAGAAATGAATCGACTCAAGGCGGCCAAACAACAAGTAAGCTTCTGGACATCGTGCACACGCACAGGGCGTTTCATCCGGAGTATAGCACCAACTTTCTCTGGGTTAGCGTCAATCCCTCGTTCGGAAACGAGGAAACCGAGTAATTTTCCGCCAGGAACTCCGAATGTGCATTTTGATGGATTAAGCTTGATATCATACCTTCTAAGGTTGGCAAAAGTTTCAGCAAGGTCAGCCAGCAGGCCGGAACCCTTACGTGACTTGACCACAATGTCATCCATGTATGCTTCCACATTCCGACTGATTTGAGTGAGCAAACACTTCTGAATCATCCTCATGAATGTGGCTCCAGTGTTCTTCAGGCCGAATGGCATGGTGACATAACAGAAGCACCCGAATGGAGTGATGAAAGCGGTTTTTATCTCATCGGGTCCATACAGTCGGATCTGATGATACCCAGAATAGGCGTCCAAAAATGACAAGCGCTCACACCCCGCAGTCGAGTCGACTATTTGATCGATGCGGGGGAGAGGAAAATGATCTTTCGGGCAGGCCCGATTGATATGCTTGAAGTCAATGCACATGAGAAGTGAGTCGTCCTTCTTGGGGACCATGACAACATTGGCGAGCCACTCGGAGTGGTAAATCTCTCGGATAAACTCAGCTGCCAGGAGCCGAGCCACTTCTTCACCAATTGATTTTCTCTTCTGTACGGCGGACCGTCGAAGATGTTCCTTGCCTGGTTTCACTTTTGAGTCGACTCGCAAACGGTACTCGGACAGCCCCCTGGGAACACCCGGCATGTCAGAAGGTTTCCATGCAAAGATGTCCCAGTTCTCACCGAGGAACTGGATGAGCGCTTCTTCCTATTTGGAGTCAAGTGTTGTCGAAATGTGAGTCGGAGCAGCATTGGGATCGGTCGGGTGAATATGAATCGGCTTCGTTTCACCAGACGACTGAAATGCAGAGTCTGTGGCGGGCTTCTTGGCTCGTAGCAAATCACTCGGATCTGCATTTTTCTGATACTCTTGCAATTCTACTACTGCCAATTGTGCATCGGCGATCTTTGATCCCTTCTGGAAGCACACTTCTGCCTTCTGCCGATTGCCAATGATAGTGATCACTCCTCTGGGACCAGGCATCTTCAATTTGAGGTACACGTAACATGGTCGAGCCATAAATCGTGCATAAGCAGGCCTACCCAGAGTAGCATGATAAGCACTCTGGAAATCCACAACTTCAAACGTCAACTTTTCCTTGCGGTAATTCTTGGAATCACCGAAAACCACATCGAGGGCGATCTGGCCGAGTGATTCAGCCTTCTTGCCAGGTATAACCCCATGGAAACTCATATTGCTTTCACTGAGTTTGGACATTGAAATGCCCATCCCTTTCAAGGTTTCAGCATAAAGTATATTCAGGCCACTGCCACCGTCCATCAACACCTTAGTCAGCCGAGTGACTTCAACAACTGGGTCGACCACCAACGCTTGCCTCCCAGGGGTGGCTATACGCGCTGGGTGATCAGACTGGTCGAATGTAACAGCAGTCTGAGACCACTTCAAGTAACTGGGTGTCACCGGATCGACCATGTTTACTTCTCCATTAATGACTTTCAGTCGACTTTTGCTCTCGACATCAGCAAAAATCATCAAAGTGGAATTGACGTTGGGGAAACCATCATCATCTTCTTCCTTATCCTCGCCCTTGTCCGACTCCTTTTCCTTTTCCTTGGGCTGTTTCTCTCGGAATTGCTGGATCAGGAGCCGGCACTGTCGAGTGGTACGTTTAGGGTAAATCAGATTACCCTCTTCATCTTTTTTGGTGTGAATGTGGCATGGTAAATCCAACACATCATTTCCATCTTGATCTTTCACTTTCTTGGGATTCCACGGCCCTTCGGGCTTCCCCTTGAACTTTCCTTGAGTCACGGCCAAGGCTTCACCAGGAGCAGCTGGCTCGGCTTTGCGCTTCTGCTTCCGACTGGAGTTCCCTCCTCCGGTTTCTTGGGCGACTGTTTTGTGCTTGCCATTCCAGAGCCGGTCCTCCTCTTCGCCATTAGCATACTTGGTGGCAATTTCCATCATCCGACTCAGAGACATATCCCCGGTCCGACCGAACTTCAGGTTCAATTCTCGATACTTGACACCCTCCTTGAAGGCACAAACTGCTTGGCGATCTGACACATTCTCCATCGTGTGGTGCAACGTGATCCATCTCTGGATATAATCCCTCAAGATTTCATTCGGCTTCTGCACGCAGGATTGCAGCTCTGTTAACACTGCTTGTCGTGCGCATGTACCTTCAAAGGTTCTAACAAACACTCGGGCGAGTTCCTCCCAACTATATATACTACCAGGTGCTAACTAATTCAACCACGCTCTCGCCGAGCCCTCCAACATCAGAGGAAGGTGCTTCATGGCCACTTTGTCACTGCCGCCACCAATCTGAACAGCCACTCGGTAGTCCTCAAGCCAAGTGTCAGGCTTGGACTCACCAGTGAACTTGCTGACTCCAGTCGCCAACCTGAAGTTGGGAGGAATCACTGCAGCCCTGATGGCTCTGCTGGAACACTCTGGCCCTGAAACATGCACTCTGCTGCCGGTCGGATAATCTCTGTCATGACCTTCTCTGTGAGCTCTGTTCCTGTCAACCAGACCTTGAACGAGAATGGATCTCGCATCAAAGCTCGGCTCTCAGGGGTCGACTGGAATCCTTCGCCCACCACTGTGAGGGCGTCTATCATCATGCTGCTGAGGCACGTATGACCCGCTCCTTGGGGGAGGCGTGGGCACTCGACGACGATCATCGTGGTCGAGTCGGTGATCATACTGCTCACGGTTTCTATACTGATCTCGTCGGTCTCCACGTCCCTCACGCCTCGGGGGCGATCTTGGGCTGTGAGCCGACTGGACTGTGTCTGCTACCACGGATCTGCTATGGATCCTATTCCGCGACTGAGATACTGCTGTGTTTTGTTCTCCCGCTGCCCGGAGTAAAGCCCGGATCTGCATCAAACCTCTGCCAGCTTCTGACTGGGAGGGCTGAATCGACTCTGCTATTCGGGCTGCAGCTGTGAGATTCTGGATCGGAGTTCGGTATACCTGAGTTGGAGGCGGAAAAAGTTGCCGTCGACTGTACTCAGGAATCCGCTGCCGAGCACGCACGTCGAGTGCGTGCTGGAGATTCTCCAGTCGAGTGCGCTCAGCCAAGTTAGCCAGGTGCGCCTCCTCCAAAGCCCGGGCCTTGGGGGTTTCTCCAACGATAGGAGTGTGAAGCGCATCCATGTTACGGCGATGAAGTTCCCCCCTCTGCTGCGAGAAAAGGGGCTCGGGGCGGTACCCCTCGTGGACGTGCGACGGGTCACCTCCGCCATCGCCACCGTTGCCGCGGGGGAAGCCAGGAGGACTGCGCGGTGCGTTAACCATCAGGACTTCCACCGCGGGGTCGCTGCTATTGCACTCGGATGCAGTCTCGACGGAGCCAGTCAAACAGGCCGTAGAGAGTTTCGTCGGGCTCGATTGCCGCGGCTTGTGGGGTGGCCGACTGGCGAGCCACCGCGTGCCTCACCCACCGCTGGAGCCGTGACCGACCGGAACGCTTGCGCCGGCGAGCAGCAGGGAGCGAGGACGCCACAGGAGCCGACCGACACTGAGTCGACGGCTGCCGCAGAAGGACGCACGCGCGAAAGTGCGTTGCCCCGCGGGCGGGGAGCGCCTCGACGTCGAGTGGAGCCTCTTGGAGCCAAGCGGAGTCGTCGGCGACGAACACGAGCGCGCCGAGACGGATCTCGCGGCCCTCGGCCAATCCTCCGCCAGAAACCATGATGATAGGGATCGGAGAAATTGCAACTGCTCCAACAAGTCGCTAAGACACCTGCCCCACGGTGGGCGCCAACTGTCGTGGTACTAAGACTGATAGTAGAATAGGGGGGTAAGTATGGAGAGGCAAGATCCTAGCTATGGCGAAGTTGTACACATGAGTTTTACGAGTTCAGGCCCTTCTCGGAAGAAGTAACAGCCCTATGTCTCGGAGCCCGAAGGCGGTCGACTGGATTATGTGTGTGTGTGTGTTTACAGGGGTGCGGACCCTTGTGCATGTGGAGGGGGTGGCTTATATAGAGTGCGCCAGGACCCCAGCCAGCCCACGTTACAAGGGATTTAAGATACATCAAGAGGGGGGCGTTACTGGTAACGCTAGTAATAAAGAGACATAATGACCATTAAAGCTGTGATGTAATGTCCGACCGTTGCAATGCGGAGTGGCTTTAGATCTTCTGGCGGTCGAGTGACAGTCTCCATGGTCAAGTGACTTCGAGTCTTCCGAGTGGAATGCCTCATGGTCGAGTGGATGACGACTTCTCTTTGATTGCTTCTGGTTTTAGGGTGAAGTCCTAGGGGAGGGTGTCTAGGTCAGGCTTATGACCCTACCCTAGGTACATGGCTTCATCAGCTGCCACACGCATCATTGGTTTTCTCTTTTCTTTATGCTCTTGCGCCCTAGAGTGAAATGATGGTTGCTTCGTCCGTCCAGCTTAATGCGGGGAAGGTGGGGCTTTGTGATTTGACCCCTCATCGCTCATTTTCTACTATTGCGGCGCTACGACCGGGGTGCCTCCAATTCCAACCGCTGCTCTGGACTGTAATTTGGTGCATCGCACGTGGAACAAGACGGTGGATGAGCCACATGTCGGCCAAAGGGGTCCTGTTAAGTGTTTCGCCCTTTCGTGTGTGGACTGACCCTGCTTGAGTCGCTACGCCAACACGACAGGTGCAGCCTACCACTTGGTTTTGCTCCTTGGTGAATCCCGACTATATTGATCTAAAAAGATACGTACTGAACTACCCTCTCCGTCTTGTTTTTTTAGACGTCTCGGTTTATAGGGCGTGCATGTAGTTCTAGGTCATCCATTTGACTAACTAAATCTGAGTTACTATGTCACAAAAAGTATATCACTGGATTATTAAGCGGATGTAGTTTCTAAACATATACTATTCATCACATATAGCTAGTTAAATTCTCAACCTAGAACGACGTGCATGCCATGTAAACCGATACGGAGGAAGTATAGTAGTAAAAATGAGGTGATTTTACCGAGAGATCGGCGGGGGAGCATGGCCTGTCATGCGGTCCCACGTGTCATGATGTACCAAGGTGATGCGCGTGTCCCTCTTGAGGCAGAAGCAATACTGCGTGGTTTGAGATGATGACGAACCGAAGTGTGAAATAATGGTTGCTTCGTCCGTCTGGGAAGGTGCGGCATTGTGATTTGACGTCTCATTACTCATTACTACTACTACTGGGGCGGTACGACTAGGGTGCGTCCCCCTGCTGTTCTGCACTGTTATTTGGTGCTTGACACGTCGACCCGGTTGCTATATGTCCCACATGTCGGCGTTAGGAAGTACAGAATTCATGAAAGCGAGCATCGACGGAGGAGTACAAGACACGGCTTGGGTTTTTGCTGCTTCGCGCGATCCATCGATACAAACCCGGACTAAAAAAAGGCGAGGGCGGGTCTTTTCCCGCGCGGCAGGCAGGGGAGTTTGGCATAGTCTGTTTGAGGCAAGGAGGCAGGAAGGGAAACAAGCAAATAAAGGTTGAGTGACTTAGTTTTGGGAAAATCTGATTTTACGGAGTACGTACCCACTAGGGTTTATAGGGCTCATCTAAACAACATTCATTTTTCCGCTTTATAAGTCTCAGTTCTACTAGTAGTAGTAGTACCATCACATGTTGGATTTTGAGGTGCGTTAGATCACCTGATGCAAGCAGTGTCAAGAGAAAACTCACCAATGCATGTAGAAGTTCATGGAAATTTAGTGGTCATTCATGCATTCGTTCTAATTAATGCCTCGGTAAACATAACTTCTTGAGAAAAATGAGCATACTAATTACTTATCAAACTAGCAGTACGAAATTAATTCGACCACTCACCGTCTACCTTGATTGGAGAGATTTTGAAATTGAGCCATAAACTGGAAAGGAGGGAGTAGTAACTTTTGTCTCGATTACTATTTGTGGCCTTGTATAGATGCAAAATGTATTTTTTATAGTGGCCTTGTATAAGTAAATGGAGGGAGTACTAAAGGACATATATATTCCAAACAATATGATAATCTCTCTAACCAAGGTAGTAGGGACGAGGAGTAAACAGAGGGAGTAGTAAAATTTTCTCCTCGTCCTGCGAGCCACCGCGCGCGTGGACGAGGGAGCGGGCGTAAGGCGTACAGTACTACTACTAGTAAGCAAGCTTCACCTCATCCTGCGAGCCACCGCGCCCGTGGGCGGGGGAGACGACGTACTAAGCAAGCTTCTCCTCGTTCTGCGAGTTGACGGGACACATCAAAAGTACTCCAGAGTATAGAGCCTTGCCTCTAAGGTAGGCCCCACATGGTTTGCCTCTTTTTGAACATAACACGTCATGTCGCAATTTGTTAGTTCACCCGTGGTAGACGATCCTCCCTCCACCAAATGGACAACCAGTACACGGTCAAATTACCACGTGGGCTGCCTTTTCATACAGAAATGAGCTCCACCGTGTACCCGCGCGGGTGTGGTTGGGAAAGAGACGGGAGTACGTGCGCCGTGCATGCACCTCTTCTCTTCGTGCACTCCCCCCACCTGCGTGGGTGTGTGTGAGAGATACAAACCTAGACAAATGGCTTGTGCGGAATAACTACTCTTCGTAAGCCATTGTAAGAGTGGACAAAATGGTGAAGGAGGAGATAGGGGAGCGGCGGAGGTGTGCGATTCTTGGCCGGCGTTTGGCCTCGTTTAAATAGGAGATTAAATAGACGACGGACGAGAGGAGCTCGGCCGGCGTTGCATTTAATTCTGGCCCGGTCATGAACGGACGTGTGTCCAGAGTGGGTTTCTCGGCTTCCACACTCGCGGTTTTCATGGAGGCGTTTGAATGCGGCAAGGAGGCGTGTTCAGTCGGGCGTGCAGCGAGTGGCACCCTCGACTTTGATGTAGGACACTGCGCCGTTCTTCCACTGACGTGTGGGCTCTTTGGGTACATGGCCTGCATGTCAATGACCCAACGCAGGCAGCGCACAGCAGAGGAACCTTTGGTGGGCCAGGGCGGTCAGAAGCGGGCATTTCATAAACCGATGATTGTTCATTGAGTGTGACGTCATCCTTTTCATGTAGATAAGCCCACTATGTTGATAGCCCGTTCGATACGTTGTAATTCATAAAGACCGCTGCAAACATCAATGTTCTGCTTATCACAGATAAGATTGATTAATACCCGTAACAATCCATGTCCTTAACAAAGGGTGCATGCACGTATAGGTTGAGTGTGTGTCTTGCGTCGTGTGTTGTGTGCATGCAGGCGTGCGAGTGTTGCGTGCGTGCAAGGGTACGTTTCAGTGTTGCATGCATGTGTGCGTACGTGCGTGTGTTCAAGAGTGCATGTGTACGTGTCGGTGTTGCACGCCTACATGCGTGTGTTCATTATGTGTACGTGTCAGTGTTGCACGCCTGCATGCATGCGTGTCTTGCGTGCGTGCATGTGTACATGCGGGGTGAGGCTACACGTCAGTCGACTGACTTTTTCATCTTTGGTCATTAGATTTTCCAGCCGTTGGATACGAAATCAAGGGCTTGCAGTTTATCATCAAACTCCACCCCCCCTGAGCCGCCAGCCACCACCGGCCGAACCGCCGGCCCCCGCCGCCCGCGGCC